>NW_026622874.1:84574157-84636657 GCF_023065955.2 Ursus arctos | reverse complement strand
TTACTAATGATTAAAATCTGTCCTCACCGCTTTAACTAGGATCTGGCTTTGTTTATCTTTGATAAGTGCACACAACATGGATAAATCTCAAGGAACACACTGAGTGGAAGAAGACAAAAGAATACTTACTGCATGATTCCGTTTATGTGACGTTCAAGAACAGGCAAATCAGGGACGCCTGGGTGGCTCAGCCGTTAAGCGTCTGCCTTCGGCTCAGGTCATGATCCCAGGGTCCTGGGATCGAGCCCAGCGTTGGGCTCCCTGCTCAGAGGGAAGCCTGCTTCTCCCTCTCCCACTCCCCCTGCTGGTGTTCCCTCTCTTGTTGTCTCTGTCAAATAAATAAATAATATGATAAAAAAACAAACAAACAGGCAAATCTAATCTATCATAGATCCTGAAATCAGAAAACGACCAGTGGGTGTAAGGAGACTAACTGGAAAGAGATACAAAGGAAACGTCTGGAGTTTCAGACAGATTTTGTATCTTGTTTTTGGGGGTGGTACACAGATATACAGTCGACCCTTCAACAACGCAGGGGTTATAACGGTGCCCACTACCGTGCAGTAAAACATCTGAATATAAATTTCTTCTCCCCAAAAATTTCACTACTAATTGCCTATTGTTGACTGGAAGCCTTATTGATAATATGAACAGTTGATTAACACATATTCTGTGTATGTATTATACACTGTATTCCTTCAATAAAGTACACTGAAGAAAATATTGAGGAAATCATAAAGAAAATACATTTATAGTACTGTACTATATTTATTGAAAAATCTGCATAAAAGTGGACCAAGGCAATTCAAACCCATGCTGTTCAAGAATCAACTGTATACATTTCTTAATGCTCATCAAACTGAACACTGAAGACTGAGCGTTTCATTTTATTATCTCCTTCTCTCCCCTGCCCTCCCACCTCCATTTTCTTCCTCCCCCTCTGTCTCTTAGGAATACCTGGGGAAATTCTTCTTTTCTTTTCTTTTTTTAAGTAGGCTGCATGCCTAGCATGGAACGCAACCTGGGGCTTGAACTCATAACCCTGAGCCTGAGAGCTGAGCTCAGGTCAAGACTCACACGCTCAATCTGACTAAGTCACCCAGGCACCCCTACCTGGGGAAATTCTAAAGGGAAAAAAAAAAAAGAGAGAGAGAGACGTAGTTGACCCTCCATGTTCTTCTTTCAATATCCACTTACCCTTTCTTCCTTATTAAGAGGACCCCAATTTTGTTCGAGGTATCAATCTGCCCTGTGAGAAATTCTCCCCTCCCACATGTTCCTGCAGCTAGGGGTAGGGCCACATGTCTAGTTCTGGCCAATGACACGTATGCTGAAGTCTACACAGGAGGCTTCCTGAAAAGCTATTGCTTTCACAGACACAGACACATGCTTTTTGTCAGAGTCCCTTTCGTTTCTTCCTTCCTGCAGTACAGCTGCTCAAATGAACTAAGAAAAGGGTGCTATTCCCTGGCACAACTCTATTCTTACTCTGAGAAGCAAGCTGAGGGAGCTCTCAATCAATTCACAACTCAGTAACTTTGCAAGTCAAAATGTTCAGGCATCAAAATGAAAAAAGCAACTTGAACTGAAGTGAAGACGACATAGGCATGGCTGTGTGAAAGTATATGTAAGGATTTAGTATCTAAGTGATGTTTCAAATCCATGGGGGATATAGACCATGACTAGATGGTGTGGGGACCAAAACTGCTACCTTATAACATACAAAATAATAAGGATAGATGAATGGTCTAAGCAATAAAAGCCAAAACCACACAAGTGCTCAAAGAAAATGTAGTAGTAATTGAAAAAGGTCTTTTAAAGCATCATCTAAAAGCCACAAGCCATGAAGTGCCAGATTTGGCACCATACAGGTTCAGAATGACATGTATCATGAAACATATGGTACCAGCTAAACTGAAAGACAAGCAACAGTTTGGGAGAAAATACCGCAGCAAGTACAAAGGACTACTACCCTACATATAAAAAGTTCTTACAAATCAATACAAAGGGGCACCTGCGTAGCTCAACCTTCAGCTCAGGTCATAATCCCAGGACCCTGGGATGGGCTAGCGTGGGCTCCCTGCTCTGGGGGGAGCCTGCTACTCCCTCTCCCTCTGCCTGTCACTCGGCCTACTTGCGCTCTCTTTCTCTCCACCGCTCCCCCTGCTTGTGCTCATGTGCATGCTCTCTCTCTGAAATAAATAAAATCTTAAGAAAACCCCCCAAAAGCAATTATAAAAATATAAATAACCAAAGAGACAACCCAGTAGGAAGATGACAGGAGAGGGGATTCATGTAAAAAAATATCACTGGTAGTGACCAACTAAAAATACTCACTCTTACTAGTGTATAAAAATATAAATTTAAGGGGCACCTGAGTGGCTCAATACGTTAAGCATCTGACTCTTAATTTTGGCTCAGGTCATGCTCTCAGGGTTGTGGGATCCAGCTCCAGTCAGGCTCTATACTCACTGGGGAACCTGTTTAAGATGCTCTCTCTCCCTCTCCCTCTGCCCCTTCCCTGTTCTCTCTCTCAAAATAGAAATAAATCTTTAAAACATATATATATGTTTTCTGTATGTGTGCATATATACACATACATACATGAATTTTTAAAAGAGACATTACTTTCTACCTGCCAGTTGACAATTTAAGAGACTGAGAATATCCTGTGATTAGCATCTCATTCAGCATGGGTGAGAACAGAAATTGATGTAACCTCTTTTAAGGACCCCACCTTGTAGAACCTTCTCCCCTGAAATCCATCTCACTGGAAAACTCAAACACACATGCAAAAATGTTCATCACAGCCCTAATAGACACCCCAATGATGAACAGAAATATCGTAACATAAAGTACAACCACACTCTAAAATACAATTCAGCAAATAAAAAAAAATGAGGCAAAAATTATATGCACAGTTTATTCAAATTAGGTTACTGTGTGACAGAAATGTATTCACTTTGGTCATTTAAAAAGATAATCTGGAAGGGCTGCCTTGCTGGCTTAGATGGAAAAGCATGTCACTCTTGATCTGGGGGTTGTGAGATCCAGCCCCAAGTTAGGTACAGAGATTTTCTAAAAATAAAATCGTAAAATAATAAAATAAAATAAACTACAAAGGAAAATAATTACTGTTCTAGGTCTCAGACCATTGCTTTTCACAGATATTTTCCAAAATTTAATTTGTTCCCTTTTGGAAAAAATGGGGGGACGGGGCATACAAAAACCCAGAAAAGCCATGATTTACTTGACTTTCTTGATGGGCAAGTTTGGCAACTGATTTATCCTCACCAGAATATTCTCATTCTAAAGTGACATGTCTTCTCTGGGGAGGGAAAGCAGCAGCCCCCACCTTCAGAATATTTCAGATCAAAATCTCAGCCCTGCTCTCTGGGCAGAGCCAGGAAGATGCCATCAGTGTGCTGGAAAGGCCTAGGCGTTCTAGAAAATGCTGCCTCTCCCAAGAAGTGATCCTCTGACCCATTTGCACATCAAGGGGGACGTTTTTGATGCAGTGGAAATCAGGTACTTCTGGAATTCTCACGATAGAATTTCAGTCTTTGAGCCCCCGGCCTGGTTTCTAAAACACACAGACCACTCAAAACCACTGAAGCAGAACATGGCAATTTTGAGTCCTCATCAGGAAACAGAACCTTGACCATCTATATTCACTTCCTCGTCACTCTGCCAGCTAAGAAATACTTCCTAGGGGTCTACAAGGCACGTGGCCCTGAGACACACATGGTCCCTCTCGGCAGCATGATTCTCACAGGGGAGACAAACAGGAAACTAGGTGTCTCTGTTGTGACGGGACTGACTGCCACGACGAGATGCACAGAGAACAGACAATGGGCTGGACCTTGTCTGCAGCTGTCAGGGGCCTCCGGAGGGAGCCGCATCTGACATGACCCAGAAGGCTGGGGACCTTCTTTGCCTCATCAGCCTCACCCACACCCAATCTGTCAGCACATCCCATCAGCTCTTCCTTCAACATGTACCAGAATCTGCTCCGTTCTCAGCACTTCACACCTACCATCCTGATCCAAGCCGGCAGTATCTCTGTCTTGGAATATTCCAGTAGCCTACTAACTGATCTCCCTGCTTCCATCCTCGCTGTTCTCAACACAGAAGCTGAAGTGATCCCATAAAACCCAAGTCAGGTCACCTCATTCTTCACTTCAAAATCCCCCAGTGGCCACCGCCCCAGGTCCCTAAGACCCCATCTGCTATATTCCCCTTCTCTCTAACTCTGGCCTTGTCATTCCTGGAACAAGTCAGCCCAGCTCTCTCCATGGAGGCCTTCCTACTCCCCCTTCTCTCTGCCCGGGACATTCTTCCCACAGACATGCACAGGGCTCACTCCCTTACCTCCTGCAAGGCTTTCTCCAATGTTGTCCTCAAGGGGCCTTCTCTGGCCATCCAAGATCAGATGACAACCCCTTCCGACCCTCCTACAGCATCCAGCACGCCCTGACATGCCGGACTGCTTGCCTCTGTGTTCCCTGGCTGCTTCTGTCTCTGGAAGAAAGGCTCGCTAACAGCCCCACCATGGTCTGTTTGCGGCACATCTGGAACCGCACGAGAACCGAGCCTCCACCGAGTAGGCATTCAATAAAGAATGTGGAGTGACTGCATTCATCTGAGGGAAGATGAGAGCTCATGGAACAAGGGGGCTGAGGGAGAAAGCCTCTCGGGCAGAGGGAGCAGCCGAGCTGCCCCAAGGCCGGTGGGCACAGGGCACACTGGAAGGACTGACCAGATTGTGTAGGGCAGGGAAGGCGAGCCGGAACCAAGACTGGAGAAGGAGGACGGAGCAGCCATGCAGAACACAAAAGGAATGTTTGGGTCTACCTCAAACAGCAACAAGAAGCCAGGAAATTAGTCAGTGACCTGATCGAATGGGCCTCCCACAAACCTCTGGCTTCAGGGGGAGACAGGGATTGGGGGCGGGGGTAGGAGCACGTGGAAGCTCAGCAAGCAGACTAGCACCTTGGCTCAGACCACAAATGACTGTAACGTGGACTAAGAGAACGGAATCAGAGGTGGAGAAAAAGAGGTGGATTCCAGAAATATTTAGCAGATAAAGTCACAGGGCTGGGTGAATGATCGCATAAGGGGGTAAGGAAGGAAAAGCAGAGTTCCCAGATGACTCCTCCCTTTTGCAGGCAGGAGCTGAAGGACACAGTGGCCCCATTCACGGAGTTGGGGGGTTGGGGTGGCAAGGAGGCAAACACAGGAAGGGGATCTCGAGCACACTTTTGGGAAGAATGGATGTGCGATTATTCTGAGACATCAATTTACTGATTTCCAGTTGGCAGTGGGAGATCCAGGGTCTCCTTGTGAGAGGATCACGAAAAGCAAAGTGAATCATGCCACGCAGTGCAGATTCTCACCTTGTGCCTGAAGAGGAATCAAAAGGTTTCCAGAAACACAGTAACAGGAGAAGAGGTGGGATGCCCAAAAAATCACCCTGGCCAGAGCAGGAGCACTTAGAAGGGAGAGGCAGCTAGACAACAAGCAGGCAGAACGAGAAGGACATGTTGCAACTGAGCAGGTAGGAGGAGGGACCTGAGCCAGGGCTGTGGCTCCAGGGAAGGAAAGGGGAACAGACTTGCCCTTGGTCACCAACACATCTCCCACAGGGCTGCTGGGGATCGCTCGAAAACCCAGAGCAACTCAGTTCCCCCATTTCAAACCCCTTGGACCTCCCCAATTTCATTATCTGACAACCTCTCCAAAATTCTCTCTTGCTACCTGCTCCTGGACCCAATGTCTTGTGGCCTGACACAGCCCTGTGCTTCAATGTCCAGGCTAGTCTCTTCTGCCTGGAAAACACCTATTTGCCTTTTGAAGACTTCCCTCCTCCACTGTGAAAGAAGGAAAAGCAGTGCTGACATCAAGGAGGTGGCCTGGCACCTCGAGCCAGACTGCACTGCTGGTAGAAGCAGGCCTGGGGCTCACAGAGAGGTTACATGGTTCTCCTCTTGGACACAAACCATCTCGCAGAACAGCAGCGTGAGGTGACGTGGCCGAAATGATGAAGGGAGAGAAAACAGGACCACTTCCTCTTTTGTCCAAAAAGACAAAAACTAGGTTGTCGTGCCAGCCACAAAATACCAATCACCCTCTCTCCCAGCTGATTCGAGCGATTGCCTTCCATCTGAATGACACCATTCGTCACACTACTCACACCTCCTTCTAGAAAAGACTGATGGAGCTACCCAATCCTAGAACTGCCTTGCCTCCCGACAGCACCCAGTCCAGAGCACACCCCTGCTTCCTTGAACACTCCCAAAAACATCTGCCCAAAGCCCAAATCCTGTAAGTTCTTTCTAACGCCCTCTTTCTTCCTGATCAGCCCCACAGTTGCCATGATGTGGGTTCTCCCTCAGGATGAGTAACGAGCCCACTGTGTTTAAAGACAGGTGTGCTTCCAGTGGCCGTTGTAGAGGACGCTGAACACTGACACGGTAGGAAAGGATGGTTCCCTTTCTTGGAGGGATGTTCATGGAGTTCCGATCTGAAGCTTCCCATCGTCTGTGTCAAGCAATACCCATCCCATCGCCCATCTTATGTCGAGAACAAAGGAGGACGTGTGTCAATCACAGGTTTGAGGAGAGTGGGAAATGGCTTCTGGAAGGATTCTGGAGAGCAGGAAAGTGAGCTGCACAACCACAGAATGGGGGAGCTCCATGAAGGCACAGGTGAGGCTGGCTGGCAAGAACTCACAGTTGTTCCAAGCTGGTCTGCTGTGTGATTTCCACCATCAGGATTCAAGGCGAACATGGATGCTTTGGTTCACCCAGGGACTGGGGTTTACTCAGATGAAAGACAAGGGTGGAAGCAGCATTGCCAGGACAATCACTGAATCATGGGCTGGGGACTCCAAGCTCAGCTGAGAGATGAGAGCCTCGAGGGAGCATCTAAAGGACACAGAAATCCAAGGAGGTCCTAGGGAAGAGCATGCTGAGGGCAGAGCAGAAATGACGGATCGAACACACCGGAAAGAAGACATTGGGGTTGAAAGGTGCCTCACTGCTCATCTGCAAGGTGGTGCAGCACTAGGGAGGAGCTCCAGGGCACCACGGTGGGAGTGGTGACAGAGGTGGATGAGAAGAGGTGATCGCTGCAAGGAGGTGTTTGAGAAAATGAGGGCCCTGTATGGAGGCTGGGTCCTCCATGCGCACACTGAGGTCATCTAGGCCAACGGCAAGAATTGAAAAAGAGAGGAAGGCTCTGGGCCTGCCACCCAAGTCTTCCACAAATTAGGTAAGTGGGGCATAGGGAGAAACCAGTAATGAGGAGGAGGCCAGCGTGCTCCACCTGGGGACGATGGATCTCAAAGAAATGGCATGGGGGCAAAGAAGAGGAAGGACACAAATCTTGAACCCTTTCGATCCTGAAATATGCAGGGTAGGAGAACACGGGTAGCACCTGAGGGGACATCAAGAACAGATGATACCCCCAGAAGGGCCAGGGTCAAAGTAAAGAGAGGGAGGAAATGGCTACGGACAGGCTGAGGAAAGAGAGGAGGCTGGCGCTTATAGACTCTGAATTTACCAGGACACAGGGAGGGGTTGGGGGTGTGGACCCCGGGCAAACAAAAGAGGGAACTGCCTTAGGGGAACAGCAGGATGGGGAAGATAAGGAGAGGGGAGATGGGGAGTCACAAGAGTTGGTGATCACAGTAAGCGCTCGTAAGATCCCTGGTGAACCAAATGGAATTATTAGAATACAATAACATATAAACCCAATATGTCCTATAGAAGAGTTCTAAGTGTAGGACAGTAGGAGTGACAGCACCAGTCCATGATGAAGGTCATGACACTGATGATGGTGACATAGTCCTGAACTAACTACCAGTCTTGAACACCTGCTGTGTGCCAAGCACCGGGAGGAGCACTTCACATCTAATCCTCCCAGCGGTCATCTCAGGCCATTCCTTGCACGGTAGCCCCAGGAGGGCTCTGTACTGAAGGAGGGAACACACCAAAACAGCAGCATCCTAGGACTCCTGGGAGGCTAACTGGCTTTCTTATTGTGATTTTAGGGGTTTTTGGCTGTAACCTAGGGTGACAGGAACCAGCCTGACCCACATCTAGGAGATAGTAACATCAACCAAATAATGTTCAGATAGAGGGAAATCAAGGGGCCTATTGGTTGAGTATCCGACTCCTCATTTCGGCCCAGGTCATGATCTGAGGGTCGTGAGATCCAACCCCACGTCAGGCTCCACACTCAGTGTGGATTCTGCTTGAGATTTTCCCCCTCCCTTTCCCCTTTCCCTCCTCCTCTGCCCCCCACCCCAGGAGCATGCACTCCCTCTCTAATATAAGTGAATAAATAAAATCTAAAAAGGAAAAAAATGCAGGAAAATCGAAACTAGTAATAATAATTTATGGAATGCTTCACTCTGTGCCACATCCTGTGCTGACTGCCTTGGCTCTATTTCTCATTTAATCCTTACATCCTTACCATTCCTACCCCCGTTCCAAAGAGAGGATTGAGGCAGAAAGTGATTTGCCCATGATTCATGACCGGAATCCTGATGTTATTAATAACATGACTTTCTGAAAAGGTTTAAGGGTTTAACACACTACAGTGAAGATTTAGAGCACGAAATCACAGAATTTGAAAGACAGAGCCCTGGAAAATGTTTTCAAACATTAACAAATAGATTCTCACAATCTTGTTGCATGTTGTTCCGATGAAGGAAAGCCCAGTGCAAAAAAAAAAAAAAAAAAAAAAAAAAAAAAAACCTTGAAGAAATGCATCCCGATGGCATACATGCCTGGTCTTTAGAGCTTGAGACCCATCCCAGAAGATTCTGACTCAGTGAGTCTAGAAGAGGACCTAAGCATTTGCATTTTCTTTAAAAAGTCCCATAGGCTCTGCTGATGTGCATTCTGGGCTGGGTACAACTGCCTTAGAGTCTCTATAATTCCAAACCCAAACTTCCCTTACAATGTTGAGATGTCTGCAGACAGGGGGGCATTGGAAACTGAAGCAGAGAAGAACAGAAAAATTATCAAAACTATCCCACAGAGAGTCAAGAAAAGGCAAGCTCTAGTTATACTACTTCTCTGTCCTTTTGCTGTGTCTGAAATTACTCTACAGTTAATTTACTGTTTTTAAGTAAGCAAGTCTTCAAAAACTGTTACGAATGAATACTAAATAAATCAATACTAACAAGAAATTTTAAATAAACGTAATCATAGTATGCTACTGAAAAGTATTTTCTTTCTCTCTGATCATTTCGATGGCACATCAGATTTTCTTACCAAAGACCAGTCGATATGAGAAAAATTATTTCTAATTCAACAGTGCTACACGTGGTCAACAGCACCTGAAAACTGCAGAAGAAATGAAGTTGGGTGGAAGCCGTTTACGTTCGATAATTTCACCATACGCTGCCTCCAAGTCTTCAGTACGTTTGTATGTGTTTATCTATTTCTTGAATCAACCACCACTAACATCTATTACATGTCAGACATAGCTCTAAGTGTTTTATTAACGTTAAGTATCATTTAATCTTTATGATCATCTATGAAGTGGGATTATTATCATCCCCGAGTCTCAGATCAGAAAACTGAGATGCAGAATGGTTTAGTAACACAGCTAGTGGCAGAGCTTGGATCAGCTTGGCTCTGGACTCCATGTTTTCAATCACTCTGCTTAGTCTCCAAGAACCTACAAAAAGTGCAAGTCTTAACCCCAAACCTTGGCTTTCCCCACCCTACAGTCTCTACGTGGCCCCAGCTTCAAGGGCATTCTCTCAATTCCTTTAACAGTTCACACTCCTTCCCTCTTCTAACTGAACAACACCCCTCCATCCCTGTTTTGTTCTGAGCCTTCTGTTCTCAGCTTAAACATTACTGCCTAAATTACAAACTCTAACCCAGCTGTATTTCTCAGCACTCAAAGCAATACTATAATTTATTTCATAGGTAATTATTTGCTTCCTGTGTTTACTAAACCAGTTGTGAGTATGTCAGACACCGTGTCAGTCCTATTTATCATGTGAATTTATCACTGAATACCCAACACCAACCCAAAAGGAAGGGTACATCTCTCAACACTTTTTGCTGAATGAACAAATGAATGAGGTACACTCAAGTCTCCTGCTTTCCGATTTGTGACACACATCTTTGCTCACCACGTTGCCCCCACTACTCTCTTAAGAATGTAGACTCCTGTAGCATACACGCAAGAGCTCTGGCAAGCACTGGCTCTGCACACCAATATTACGTGGTCCTGGGCAGGCCATTCCCTCCACACACACACCTTGACTGGCCTGGTTTCAGGTGCACAATGGGGATCCTGACACCCCCGATGGAAAGTAACCTATTCAAGAGAGAGAGAACGTGAACTCCTCCTCCCCCATCAACACTATACTTATTTGCTTCTCCTCCGTCTTGCAGCCAGACTTTAGCCCCAAGAAGGCCAAGACCCCGTCTGCCCGGTTCAGCGCCGGAGTCCCAGTCACGCCATCCCCAGGCCCGGCGCACAGCACAGGTGAGATAATTATCACTCCAGGAATGAAGCCCTCGTCCTGTGCACTTCACACGTGTGAAACGAGGGTCGCGAAAGCGACAAAAAGTGGCTGAATTCTGGCGAATACGCGTGTTTCTGAGACACAGGCCCGACTCCCCCCGAGGCCCGAGGCACCAGCCCCCCGGGGACGCCGGCCCCTGACCCCGCGCCCGGCAGGCACCTCTGGACGTAGAAGCATCTTCGTAAGTGCCGCGCACACCGTCGTCGTCTGTGTCTGTCGAGGAGGAAGAACAGGAGGTGAAGGAGGGCGTCCTCAGCCTACTGGCCATACCTGTGAAGGTTCCACGGTGCTGTGCCCATCCGGGACATGGAAGCGGGGTCCACAGACCTTGCGGGAAATAAGCGAGTCTGAGAGAAAGCAGAAGAGAAAGGCTCGTTCCACCGCGCTCACTTGACGCGACTCAGTGACGCAAACATGTCAGCGGCCCTAACAACCTTCCCACTCAATGGCGCATCTGCCCAGACACTCAATGGACAATTTCTCCGCCTCCTCGGCCAACGGAAGGGCTCATTGGATAATTCCTTTGGCCACGCCCACCAAACGCGGAAGCACGCCCAGGAGGGTGAAGGGGGAAAGCAATCCTTTCTGGGAATTGTAGTCATGGGGGCGCGGGGAGTGCCCAGGGTTTCTCCTTATTGTTCAGAACATTTTATAACTGTCATTCACCCGGCAGGGTGCAGAGCTAGCAGGAACCTCAGCGTTGGGGCGAAGCGCAGAGAATCCAGCCCGGGGAAATAGTGTTAGTATTACCGTTAGTCGGGGCTCAGTCTCAACCACTAAACAAATGTTCATCGAGCGCCCACTCCGCCTGAGGAGTTGTGAAGTAAGGGCTTTGCGCACATAATCGCCTTTCAAATGTGGAGGAGGGAATGTGCAGAAAACTGGTACAATGGAAAACTATGTAGCAGTAAAAACAAACTAGAGCTGCCAGTTACAAGCATCAATCGCTGAATTTAAGAAACATACTATTCACTGAAAGAAGGGAATAGAACATTTTTGAAAAGTTCAAACCAAGCAAAACGAATGTTAGAGAAACACATATGATAAAATACTACACAGAAGAAGAAAGGAGAGGGGGAAAGGGAAACAAGATCACCACATTTGTGACCTTTAGGGAGTGGGGAGGGTAGAACATTGAAGGGGAAGGATTACAGAGGCACCTCAATAATTTCTCAAGTTGGGGTGGTTCACAGGTGTTTCATTATTATGCATATTTAAGATGTTCATTTTTTGTACTGCACTTCTTAGAAAACATTTTCTAGATAAATAAACGTGTTTCTATGTTCCATTTCCCTGCCAGGAGCACTGAATGGAGCTACTCAAACTTTTAAGAACCTTGGATCACACACACACACACACACACACACACACACACGCACAATAAAAACCCAGGGTACATACTTTGGGCAAGATGAGGTGTCAAAAACTTACTTAGTATTTAATGGAGGAACAAGAGCTCATTGATACCCCAAGTAGAAATGACAGTGGGGAAGGCTGAGCTTAGGGAGGCTTGCCAGGGGGAGTGGTGAGATCAAATACACCACTTTCTTGAGAGTGGTCCTCTGCTAAGAGGGTAATGCAAACCACTGAATGAGCACAGTCTCCCAGCTTGCCAGTGGACACATTCCATGGGTATTAGTAAGTAGTAAGAGTCAAGGGCAATTAGTATAAGGTGTCAATCCCATAGGTGTGGATGGTGAGGCTGAGAGTAATTGGAAGAAGGTGGGGCAGATATATTGATATGCCTCTTGTCGTTTTCTAAGCAAAGGACACCTCTGTTCTTTGCTGAGCCTTGGATTCAGAAAAAGCTCCTGATTCAGAGGACACTTGTCACTTTTTCACTGAGGGCCACGCCAAAGGCTTCCTGCAGGCAGGCCCAACTCCTTTAAGTTGCTGATGAAGGAGCTAGACCTCTATGACACGGGAGTGGAGTTTGTTACTGGCTAGTTCAGGCGTCTCACTCAGGCTGTGCGATGCCTCCAAAGAGGAGACTATACTGGGGTAGTCCTCAACTATGTCATGAGACAATGTCAGAGAACGTTCACTGCCAGCTCATCTGCATCCTCTGACAAAGTCAAGGAAAGAGAATCTGAAATGTAAAACCCCTGTGGACATTCATATTGGAGCAAAAAGCAGGCATTAACCATGAAACTTCTCCGCAAGAGGCTAAAGTAGGCATTTGGTGTTCTGTCTATCCAGCATTCTTTCTTCTACAACAGCCTGAGTTAATGATGAAGAACTAAACCCTCCTTTCAATCCCTGTGGATCAGATGAGGCTCCTCGCCTGAAACATGGTGAAACTTACCAAGGCCTGGCCGGTCACACACACAAACACCCTCACCATACTTCAGAGCTGGGGAGGGTGGTGGTGGGTTTGTCCAATCAGAATGAATGCCAGGGTCGAACGGGAGGGAGTGGCTAGGCTAGAAGAGCTCTCTTTTTTGCTGGACTGGAAGGATGTACTTACAGAGTTACTGAGAACGATCTTGCCACCTCATATAGGCTGACAATGATGCTAATGGGAAGGCTAATGGAGTCTGGAGCACTGGGTGCTCAGTTAGGGGTGACCCCGGTTTGCAGTGTGGGAGCTGACGGGACAATCCCCAGAGCCTGTGGAATTGATGGATCAGGAGGATCTCGGCTCAGAATGATGAAAGAAACTGACACCCAGCGCTTGGAGCTTGCATCCTGAGCTGGGCACAAACGATCCCTCCTTTCCCATCAGCACCTGGTAGGACCTCAGACAAACCACCATCTTCCTTCCCTGCTGGTGTTCTTTTCTGAGTCTGGGGCCTGTGAGCTCATCACAGCTTTAAATGCCTACAGTCAGTTGAAAGGCTATCTTTCCTCAGTTGAATTGCTTTAGCACCTTTTTCAAAATCAGTTGGATGTATTTGTGGGGACGATTTCTGGGTTCTTTGTTCTGTTCTATTGATCTGTGTGTCTGTCCTGGAGATGACACACTGTCTTCCCAATTATAAGTATCTAATAAGTTTTGAAACTTGGTACACTGTATGTTCCCATTTTATGATTCTTTTATTAAATTGTTTTTGAAACTACTCTAATTCTTTTGTCTTTCCACATACATTTTAGCATAGTCTTGTCTATCACGACAAAAATAAAAAGAAAACCTTACTGGATTTTACAGGAATGCGTTAAATCTCTTCACAAATCTGGGGAAAATTAACATCTTTACTATGCTCAATCTTACAATTCACGGATGTGGTATATCTCTCCCTTTTTTCCCCAATATTTTATTTATTTATTTATTCATGAGAGACAGAGAGAGAGGCAGAGGCCAAGGGAGAAGCAGGCTCCCCACAGAGCAGGAAGACTGATGGGAAACTTGATCCCAGGACTCTTGGTTCATGACCTGACCTGAAGGCAGACTCTTAACTGACTGAGCCACCCAGGCACCTTCTCTTTTTTATCTTTGATAAAAGATAAAATGTTTATTTTTACCTTTTATTTACTTATTTTTATCTTTGATTTCCTTTATTAGTGCTAAATAGCTTTCAGCATGCAAGTCCTTGACCTGCTTTATTAGATATATCCCTAGGTAGTTTAGTTTTACTAGTAATGATGAATGTACTTATCGTGCTGTCCTCATGTTCATTGCTAGCATATAACAATACAACTTACATTTACGTGTTTACTCTGTATGCTGTGTCACTGTGAAATCCCATTATTAGTTCTAAGAAGAATTACTTTTTCATATCCTCTTGTGTTATAAGCCTGAAATTAAGATTCCATACTAAGGGCTGTCTTGAAGCCTTGGAAAATCAAGGAGGGGCTCAAATGGCCTAATGCAAAGTAAGGTCTCCTAACCAAAATCCCTTCTCATCACAGGGACCAGACATAGTGCCTGGTTTTTTTATTTTTGAGGAGCAACTCTCCATTCCCTAGAAGCCCACTGAATTCTTCAAGCAATCCACTCATACCCTCCCATCGGAACCAGGACTTGCAGCCCCCCTCCACCTTTAGGACAAAGTCTTGCCTTCCAAGCCGCTGCTTGTTCCCTCTGTTCCCAAGAGAAATCCCTGCCCAGCCCTGCACAGTGTGTGTGATCCTCCCCCCTGAGCTGTGAGCATATGTGACTAGTGAACTGCTGTCAACCACATCTGTCAGGGGCGCCTGGGTGGCTCCCCTTGCTTAAGCATCCACCGTCGGCTCAGGTCATGATCCCAGGGTCCTGGAATTGAGTCCCACATCAGTCTCCCTGCTCAGTGGGGAGTCTGCTTCTCCCTCTGCCTGCTGCACTCCCGGCTTGTGGTCTCTCTCTATCTTAAAAATAAAAAATCACATCTGATGGGTGTCAAGAACTCCCCATAAGTCTGGAACAGGAATCTCTCTCTCACTAGGGAAGTGAAGAGAAGGTGAGTAAAACAATTCCCATTATAACTAGGGTTACCCCACCTCAAATGAAGACATGGGGTCAACCTGACCTGCTCCTTCGCTAACTAACTGGCTTCAGAGGTGACAAGCACTATCTGGGAGGGAACTGGCAATCGCTGGCCAGCTTGTGTGTTAGCTCCTGTTCTGTTTTTCAAATGGAAGTCACCATCCGTTTCCAAACTAATGTTCCATCTTTGCCAACTCGGTGAGAACCAATGTGAACTGACTGTATCTAGGCATGAGGTGCCCTGAATGTGACCTGCATCTGGCCTGTGTGGGTCTCCAAGGCTCCCTGCTGAGACCCGCAACCACACATGCTGACTGGTGTGCTTGAGTTCCACTGACTGGGAGTTGGGCCAGTGCTGGGGCAGACACGCAGATCCTGTTGGGGAAAGCGCACCCCAAGCACAGTCCTGGGAATGACCCTCTCTGGTGTTGGTGGAAGGAAGGAGGCCACGACCCCAAGGAAACATAAGAATGGCTCTGTGGCTGCCTCCTGAGCACTGTGGTTCAGGCAAAGGGAGTGGCCTTGCCTGTCTCCCAAGCTACCACTCCTTTCCCTATCACTGTGTGTCCTCCTGAGCCTTCAGGAGGGGTTTTGAGGTGCACATGCATGGCAGCCCAGGGCCCAGGAGCTGATGAGAAACACAGAAGTGGAGGGGGAGGGGTGTTTGGTGTTCCACTTCTCTCCCAGTGCAACCCTCTCAGCCACACACTTGCATTTCTCTTAGCGTTGTTGCTTCCCAGCACGTCAAATGATGCTTCTCATGATCGAGAGGCTTAAGGCTCCCAATCCGGCCATAGACAAAATGGTCTTCCTGGCTGTGGACTCCAACACTGGGGAGATGGACTGGCATTCCCACAGGAAGAGGACAGTCATCGTGGGACCATCCCCCAGCTCCCTTTCCCCATAAACACCCAGAACATGTGCACCATGTGTGATTGGAGACAGAACCCAAAACTCATGACTTTATGTGGCTAGAAATCAAAAACTATCCTGAGGGAACATGTAGAGCAGGGAAAAGGGGGTAGGGGAAGCACTAAACACTGAGAGACAATGACTCCAGGGCGATGCTTGGCAGAACCAGGACAATGGGCAGAGAGGACCCCGTTGGTGCCCCGAGCTGGGTAACAGGTCGCTGTATGGCACAGCCCCGGGTTCAGTGACTCCCACGACCCTGGCGGAACTGCCCACGGTCTGGCTGGCAGCTGCTTCATGCAGTTGGATTGCGTCTTCCTGGTGGAGGCCGCAGCCCAAGGGGCTTGGGCAGGGCAGCTCCAAGACCGCTGGTGGGGCTACATAGCCTCAGGGCCCAGGAGCTGTTCCCAGACAGGCGCCCCGCCCTTGGCGCCTCTCATCCAGTGGCACCGCCCACCGGGGGGCCTTGTGGGACCAGGCAAGGGGTGTGGTTTCCAGCCCCTCCTCCACCCAACAACTGAACCCTAGGCCTCTCTGTGAGATGCCAGGAGCCCCCTATCCAGCACAGTCTTCGACGCCGCCCGCGACCCTCTCCCCGGTCTAGGCCGCACACCTGCGGGAGGCAGTTGATGGGTCACAGCGCTCCGGGCCGCCAGTGAACCAGCAAACCCAGGAGTGGGACTCACTGTGCCCACAGGCTAACGAGGCAGGGAGGGGACAGGTCACTCTGGAGCCTCTGGAGGCTAGAAATGCTCAAAGTCTCTTGAGGGCCATGCCTTACACGTGTGTAGACATTTGTCAAATGCACCTAGGACCTTCACTCCTAGGTGGATGGGTGCGTGGGACTGTGTACCTTTCACCTCCATTAAAAAGATTCGGTTGGGGGCGCCTGGGTGGCGCAGTCGTTAAGTGTCTGCCTTCGGCTCAGGGCGTGATCCCGGCGTCCTGGGATCGAGCCCCACATCAGGCTCTTCTGCTATGAGCCTGCTTCTTCCTCTCCCACTCCCCCTGCTTGTGTTCCCTCTCTCGCTGGCTGTCTCTATCTCTGTCGAATAAATAAATAAAATCTTAAAAAAAAAAAAAAAAAGATTCGGTTGCGTGGAAAGCACACGCCAAAGGAGTTTGTGTACTGTGATACCACTTAGGGGGAAAGTCGAGGGCCAAGTGAATTTTGTGTGGGCAGGCACCTGGTGGCGGTCAGGCAGGAGCATGCACTCGGGGCCCGCCCAGGACCGCCATGAAAACGGGGGAAGAAGCGGAAGGGGCACAGCCCTGGCGTGGGAATTCGTGGGGAGGAGCGACTGGGACCGGGACCAGTGGCCAAAGACGGCCTTGGGAAGGCTCAAGGCCTTGGCCTTTCCTAAGGACCTGGCCTGCAGAGGGGAGGGGGGCCGGGCCCACCCAAGCGTTGCCTAGAAACGCTTATTGTCTTTGGATTCTTAGGCTCGCGCAGGCAGGGGTTCTGGGACACTTGGCGGGGTAGTCCGACTGCACTGGACGCTTTTCCACGGCGCACCAGGTCAGTTTTATGACCCGCAGAGATGTTGCCTTGGGTTGGTGGCCTGGGCTCTGGCCTAGGCCATTCCCCGGGGGAAGTGGATGGCAGAGAGCCTTGCTTCACCAGCCACATTGATTTCACCGGGCACGTGAGAAAGGGAACTTCCACTGGCGAGGAGATGGACTTCGCCGACCTCATCACATCACAGGCACAAATCAACAGACTCCTGAAGGACATCGAAACACTGGAGGCTGAGGTTAGTCACTGGAGGTGTTTGTCCCAGTCGTCATCAAAGATAGTAGACTCCAGTGAAATTTGGAAACTGAAGACCACCATCAGGGACCTAGAACAACAACGGATGAAGGAGCTAGACGAACACCA
Source organism: Ursus arctos (assembly GCF_023065955.2). NCBI lineage: Eukaryota > Metazoa > Chordata > Mammalia > Carnivora > Ursidae > Ursus > Ursus arctos. The sequence goes on along the minus strand of NW_026622874.1, from coordinate 84,618,906 downwards.
ACTTGAAGTATCGGTATTACAGAGTCTCCACAAGAAGCAACTGGCCGACGTCATTGAGAGGCACCGCCAACAACTACGTGAGTATGAGCAAAGGGAAAGTGAGCTTGGACGGGTGGAGCAACAACTTGCAGAGATGGAGCGGCTGAACGACAATCTGAACAACGTTGCTTCTGATGTCAGAGCAGAAAACCAGAAGTTGGTTTTGGCACTCCAAGATGTAAGACACCAGCTGGAAGAATCGATTCTCCGTAACAACGAGGAGTGTCTGGAAAACAACATTGCTGTGAGGGCTTTAAAGATCGAAAAAGGGCGGTTAGTAGCGAAATTGTGTCGGACTGAGAAGAAGGCGTTGGAAGAGAAGAGGAAGTACAAGCAAACCATCAAGAAATTGTTACCTTTAGAGCATGCACGTTTGATCCAACTCATGCAAGAGAAAGACCTGGAAATATTCCACCTCCAAAAGAAGATCGAGCAGATGGACGCCGACCACAGAGAAACCAAGGACATGCTGTCCTCTGCTTTGGAGGAGCAGAAGCATTTGACACAGGTCATTAAAGAAAAAGCCTCAAGAAGCAATGACCTTTTAGAGCAAACCGTGGAGGACAAAGACATGCGTCTCACCTCCGTGACCGCCGAAAATCATCATCTAAAAGAAGAACTGGAGCGCCTGAGACAACAGAGTCGCCCTGTACCTGTGGTTGACCCTAAAATCCTCAAACTGGAGTGTGAAGTCTTCCAACTGAACGAGTTAAAAGATGACCTCGAGGAGGAAGTAAAAGAACAACAGAAGATCATTCACAACCAGCAGCAGGGGAAGATAAGACTGCTTCAGTCTCTACAGGAGCAGAAGCAGAAAGTGGACCATCTTCAATCCCAGCAGGAGCAGCTGCATATTGAACGCGCTCAGCTCCTTGCAGTGAAAGACCAGGAGATTCAGAATTTGCAAGACACGTTAGACCAAATGAAAGCCCAGCTGCCTGACAAAAGCCAGCACATTGCAGCAGAGCACTGTGACGACGTTCAAGTCACAAGCAGTCAGCCTCTTCCTAGAGAGAACGGAAGTGAGAAGCTTGATCCATCTAAAGGCGAAACTCAAAGATCAGTCCAAGGAATAAAAGAGCAAGAAGTGGAGATGAAGCTTCTAACTGAACAGAACATCCGATTGACCGAACACATCGATCGGGTGTCCAAAGAGGAGATTGGTAAACTAACTCAGATTATCCAGCAGAAGGATTTGGAGATCGAGGGTCTTTCCAGCAGAATCTCTGCAGCTTCTCAGCGCCAGCGCGTGGACGTGGAGCGACTTCAGCAGCAATTGCAAGAGTGTGCTTCGAAAAGCGACCAAGTGTTGGCTGTCTTAAATGAGAAAACGAGGGAGAATAGCCATCTGACAAGGGAGTATCAGAAAATGACAGAGAGACTTGCTGCCAAAGAAGCAGAGCTCCAGAGGATGCAAGAGGAAAATCGGAAACTGTCCCCGAGAATTGAATGTAGTGGTCAGGAGATGTTTAGAGAAACGATTCAGAATTTATCACACATTATTCGAGAAAAAGACCTCGAAGTGGATGCCTTAAGTCAGAAATGTCAGACTTTATTGACCATCCTGCAGACCTCCAGCACTGGTGATGAGGTTCGCGGCGTTCACGTCGATCAGTTCAAGGAGCTTCTGCGGGAACGGGACACGTTCAAACAGCGAGTGAAGATCATGGAAGAGTGGAAAGAGCAGGTGATGACCACGGTCGAAAACATGAAGCGGGGGGCATCCCAGCTTCAGAGCGATCTTCACCAGCTCCAGGCGCAGGCTTGCACTGGCAGCGAGGAGGATTCCAAACTGCAGGCGACCTCTATGGACCTGATCCAGACTTACAGAGGCAAGGAAATAACCTTAGAACACTTAGAGAAGGACCTGGCACGAATTCAGCTCAGCATCGGGGAGAATTGCCACGCCAAAGATCTCCTTTTAGGGAAACTGGATGCGATTTTCCTGCAGCCCTCCCCCGACTCCTCAGAGCCAGCTGACTCTCTGAAGGCCGTGACATCTGACGTAGTGAGCCAGTCTTCTCAGTTGCGCCAAGAGGAGGTAGAAGAGCTAAAAAAATCAATGCAAGAAAAAGATACAATGATTCGAACCCTCCAGGAAGAGAAGCAGAGATGGATGGATTCCGCGTCGGCCGCGTCCCCAGGAGAAGGCAAACAACACGAACACGGGGATTCCGACATGGAGCCGCTGAAGGAGAAACAGGCCCTTCTGCAAAACTTCATTCCGGATCAAGAGCTCCGACTGCAAGCGAAAAGTGAGGAATTGCTTTCTTTGCAGGAGAACTTCAGTAGCCAAGTGAGTGAAAATGACCTTTTGAGGCAGGCAGTCACCGATTTGAAGGAGAGACTAGCAGATTTTGAAACGGATGTGTGTCAACTGAAAGAGGAAAATGCAAAGCTCGTGGAAACGTGTAGAGAAAAGGAAATGGAAAATCAGGCCTTGCAAGAGACCAACAGGCAGCTTTCCATGCTGCCGAGAGAGGAGGAATCCCAGTCCGCTGCGGTGGAAGAGAAGGCACTTGCTTTGGAGCAAGTATTGCGAGGGAAAGAAGAGGGCGAGACCGGGGAAGCGAAGCGGCTCGTCGATGCAGTTGCATCCGTGCAGGACCAGACAGTTGTGTGTCCACAGGAGAGAGAGGAAGTCCTGCTGACACTGACACAGAAACAAATGGAAACCTGTGCCCTCCAGAAGGAGGTGCACCATTTACGGGAGAGAGAATCACGCCTCACCCAGGAGCTGGAGAGACGGCGTCACGTCGCTTCAGAAGCCGAAGATTCTCGTCGCCGCGAAGCTTTGGTCTCAGAAGGCAAAGTGGCTCAGCTCAGAGAGGAAGTGATGGTCTTGCAGGGAAAGCTCGTTTTGTCTTCCACGGCCTTGGAAAACGCGAGCCATCGAGCCAGTGTGCAGGTGCAGTCGCTGCGGGAGCAATTGCACATGGTCACCCAGCAGAAAGAGGAAGCCGCCTTCCAGCTTGCAGCCTCCCAGGAGGAAGGGAGGCAGTACGGTCACGTTCTAGCCGCCCTCAAGCTGGAACTCGCCGAGTGGATGGAAAAGGCAGACAGCCTAGAAGGGAAACTGAAGTCATTGCAGGGACGCTTCCAGAAAGCAAAGGCTGACTTGGGTCTGAAGGAAGACCAGCTCCAAGAAGTCAAGAAACAGAACGAGGTCCAGCAGGAAGTCCTGGAGGACACCCAGAAGAAACTGATGGACTTAGTAAGTAAGTCCGAAGGCATGGTGGACAAAACCCTCCTGAGGAGACTCTTCGTGGGCTCTTTGCAAGCACCTGATGCCGACCGGCAGGAAGCCTTAAGGTTGATGGCAGGCACGCTGGGGATCCAAGAAGACCAGATGCGCCAGCTGTTCAGTGAAAGGCCAGGTGGGGTTACCAGCTGGGTGACTGGGGGGCCTGGATCCAGAAGCGCCCCCAACACACCTGGGAAACCAAGTCACCGAGCTATGGCCAACAATTCTTTTTCAGGACTTTTCGTCCAGTTTCTAGAAGCGGAATCACATTCAGCTTCTCCACCACCTAAACCCTCTGCTTATGCCGTGAAGCCCCCAGATTCAGGAGGAAGGGGAAAAGTGGCTAAGAAACAAGGCCCACGACATCTGAACACTGCCCTAGGATCCACAGCCCGAAAAAAAGATGTGAAGCCCCGCACCACAGCTGTGTCTCTCATTACCCCCCCAGGACCAGAAACGGATGGATCGGAGCACCTTCTTCTAAATGCTGTCACTGATGCTTTCCCCAATACACGCCCCAAATACTGTCACCTGCCACGAAGGTTGGAATGGCGGCCACAGGCCCCTCAAAGAAATAGACGATTCTCAAGCCGGAGAGGAGACGGCGCTTTGAAGAACGCAAGTCACTCTGTGTGTCTACCTTAGCCCAAAATGGCCTTTTGCAAAACGTAATGTATTTGCAGTTTTGCTTTCAGCTTAATAAAAATATTCTTTTATGACTTAACAAGAACAGAGGTCTTTTAATGACTGCAGAGGTATTCCCCAAACTGAAAACAGTGGTGACTTCTTATGAGAGTAGACATTGGTGGGGTTGGAGGCTGTGGTCCAAGGATACTTCCAATATTGTTTGTAATGCTGTAATGTTTTCACAAGGAGCAGGTATCTACATATACCCTGGGTAAGGAACACATCAACTGGTTTTAATGTTCCGAACTTACCAAATACACGAACACACACACCTTGTACGAGAAACAAGGTGAACAGCATGAAAGTACAAGATGCGTACAATTAAAAAAAATGTAAATTTGCTTGACTCCCGCTAAGTCCCATTTCTCTCTCTTTTTTTTCATTTTTAATTTTTGTTCCATTTGTTTTTCTGTTGCCTAGGAAATCACTCTATGGGTAACCTGATTTCTCTCCGGCCTTTTAGAAATATATGTGTATTTGCCTATTTGGGAGTATAGTATTTTCTGACTTTTTTTTTTTTTAAATCACTCTGCCTTAGAGATCTTCCAAAATGTGAATGAATTCCAATTTGTTCTTTAAAAGAAAACCCAGCATTTATGGATATACCCTAAATTATTTAACTAGCTCCTATCATCAGGATTTAAGCGATTTTTATTCCAAATGTCCATGATGGACTGCCTAGTCCATTTTCTCAAAAGCCACTCCAAATCTTCATTTGCAGTTCAAGGCTAATTGCTCCATTGTATGCAGGAAACCATCCATTCAGACCTCTTTGCATTTTTACTTTAAGGTTTTACTTGTTTATTTGCCACAGAAAGTAGGGGAAGAGCACAGGCTGCAGGAGCTGCAGAGGGAGAGGGAGAAATAGGCCCGCAGCTGAGCAGGGAGCCCTATGTGGGGCTCAATCCTGGGACCCTAGGATTGTGACCCGAGCCAAAGGCAAACACGCAACCAACTGAGCCACCCAGGTGCCCCAATACTGAGTCTTAATCTGAGGTTTTCCGTCACAGTGGATTCTGCTGTCTCCATGTCAATTTCAACCCGCACTGAGACTTTTAAGGTGTAGGACAGGTGCTTCCCTAGGAAGTGAAGTTGGCACCCGAGCAAGAGTGAGAGGCGGTCGTCAAAACCAAATGTATCAATTCCATTGATGTTCACTCAGTTGATCCCATGGGAATCTCTAGGTGTCCAAGGGTAGAAGGAAGGGCTGACGTCCTCCAGCACCATGGAGTCTGGCAATGGACTGTGGACAGAGGCACCACCCCCAGCCTCAGGTAGGATAAGCAGACTTTGGCTTCAGCCTGTAGCAAGAAGGCCTTGCTAACTATATTGAGCTGGTGGGCGGTACCATGACCCACGGAATAACAGACAGCTGGATATGAAGGCTCAGAATCCGTGAGAGTCTCTATTTCCAGGAGAGCCCAGTGCATGGCCAGCAATTGTTGCTTTCATGGTCTATAACCCAGGGCCAAGGAGGGCCGTTTCTTGCATTGGGAACCCATGGACAATTTACAGATACCATGGGTGGTCCAGGGACTCCAGAAAGTGGGAGAGGAGGTTGCTAAGGCCTTTTCACTAGGGCACTAACAGGGGATTTTTTAAAAAGTTTATTTATGTGTTTGAGAGAGAACTTGAGCTGGCAGAGGAATCCAAAGGAGAGGGAGAAACAGGCTCCCCACTTAGTAGGGAGCCGAATGTGGGGTTCTATCTCAGGACCCCGAGATCATGACCTGAGCCAAAGGCAGACGCTTCACCAACTGAGCCACCCAGTCCCCCCTAACAGGGGATTTTAACTTGGACCGATCCTAGGGCCTTTTGTTGAGGGGAGCCCCACCCAACGTGGGCTCATTTACAAGTAACAGCATAAATGGGTTTCAGTAAAATTTATAAACAAGAAATAAGTTGTGTCCAGAACCCAAAAAATACTGAGCGATGTTGGACTCGTGTGTCCTTTTTTCTTTTTAAAGATTTTACTTAGTTACCAGAGAGAAAGCGCAGAAGAGTGAGTGCACAAAGGGTGGGTGGGGCAGAGCGAGAGGGAGAAGCTGGCTTCCCAGTGAGCAGGGAGCCCTATGTGGGGCTTGTTCCCAGGATCCTGGGATCACGACCTGAACCAAGGCAGACACTTAACCCACAGAGCCACCCCAGCGCCCCTGCACCTGTATGTCCTTAACAAGTGTGTCAAACAAATGTCCACACAGTAGGATGTCACAAAAGTGATGTCATACCTATGTTCCTGGAGAAAGATGGGTGCAGTAAGTTCCTGCCCTCAAGGATTGTGTGTGATAACAGTGTGGTTTGGGTGCCCTGTGCATAACAAGGTAAAACATGTCGCCTTCAAATTCAAGATGTTGAAATAGGCACTGAACAGAACATATTGGCCAAATATATAATAGCAAAATATTTACCACTTTTAAATTTGTTTTTCTCCCTTGTGAGTTTTATTTTTAAAAGATCTTATTTATTTTAGAGATTGAGAGAGAGAGAGAGAGAGAAAGAGTAAAACAGGGGGGAGATGAGGGGCAGGGGGAGAGAGAATCCCAGGTTGATTCCACCCTGAGCACAGAGTCCAGCAAGAGGCTCAATCCTATGACTCTGATATCATGACCTGTGCCGAAAGTTTAACTGACTGTGCCACCCAGCTGCCCCTAGGCAGTCTCAGAGTTTTAATGGGACCAGGCTATATTCTAATCAGGTATGGTAAGAAAGGAAGATATAGAAATAACTGTCACAATGGAAGAAGCTCTTTAGAAACACAGATCCCAAGAAAGGAGGTCATGAGAGCCGTGAAGGGCCATCCAGGGAAGCACCAGGGTCAGTCAGGAGAAAGAGGGAGTGAAGGGAAAATGTGGGCAAGAGCCTTCACTGTGGTTTCCACGGGAAGGGACAGGTGAGGCAGGGTGAGCACGTTTAAGACTGGTTAGTTGGAATAATTTCAGTGGGCCTGGGCCACAGTGGTGTCTGGAGTAGTCTGTCCCTGCCCTGGGGTGATCAGGGCAGGGGATGGTGGCCCAGAGTGTAAGAGCTTCTTAGACGGAGTGGTTGGGGGCAAAGGCCCTGAATTGGTTGGTTTACATGTGAAAGGTGTGCTCAGAGGCAAGCTGTGGACCATCTCCAAAAATTAACTATGCGTGTCAGGGACAGTCCCTCCAAAGTCACCAAGGCCTGAGATGTCAAAGCATTAAATACAGAAGCTAGAGAATGCAGTTATTTTACTAGTATAACCATCGTTTGAACCCTCGTATTAAGTCCATGAAGGTTAGCCAACCCGCATGTCTTAGCAGACATTAAGTTAATTCAGATTGCATGGTGCCCTGGGTGTTATATGCAAGTAATGAATCATGGAACTTTACATAAAAAACTGGGAATGTACTGTATGGTGACTAACATAATAAAAATATTATTATTAAAAAATAAAGTTAATTCAGAATTATGTTGTAGGGACAAAAGCCAATTGGCCTCCTTTTATCTTTTGCCATACAAATAATTTTAGTAAATTTGGATTTTTTTTTTAAGATTTTATTTATTCATTTGAGAGAGAGCAAGAAGTGTGACAGAGCAGGAGCTAGGGGGCGTGGCAGGGAGAGGCAGAGGGAGAAGCAGACTGACTCCCTGTCTAGCAGCGAGCCTGACTGGGGCTCAATCCCAGAATCCGGGGATCAGGACCCTAGGAGAAGGCGGGCACCTAATCGTCTGAGCCACCCAGACGTCCCTGTAAATTTTGGATTTCCAATTGGGTCAAATTGTGACACTATGTTGAATTAATTTGGGGTGGGAGGGAGGGTTCCATTCCTCCTTATTGTCAGTTTATTTATTCCTGGATTTACGTGGGGGGCGGGGGAGTGTCTTTTTACGCTGCTCATCTTTCTCTGTTTTTTCTTCCGGAGAGTCTCCAATCAGCATCATCAGGGTTGGAGCCTCTGTCATGGCAATAGCTGTATGGTTTCAAGTCTCTTGACTTAAGTCAGGGTGTGAATTGATACCTTCACTGTGCCACAGGGGTGCCGTGGATCTTTCCCCCATAACCCTGAGGATCCGGATCTTGTGCTAAACAGGTTTGGGCAGCGAGTGGTCAGTGAAAGAGCACAGGACCCACAGCCCAGACGCTGATGAAGCAAAACCATCTTCTGCTACAGCCTTTCTCTCCCGTGGACTGCTTCCCCTCCCCACTGTTCCTGCTCTGCAGATTGCCTCAGGATAGTTTTTCATTTCTAGCCACATAAAGTCATGAGTTTTGGGTTCTGTCTCCAATCACACATGGTGCACATGTTCTGGGTGTTTATGGGGAAAGGGAGCTGGGGGGTAGCGCCATGGCTGACTGTCCTCTTCCTGTGGGAATGCCAGTCCATCTCCCCAGTGTTGGAGTCCACAGCCAGGAAGACCATTTTGTCTGTGGCCGGAGTGGGAGCCTTAAGCCTCTCGATCACATCTAGAGTCCTCGACAGGCTGGGAAGTAACAACACTAAGAGAAATGCAAGTGTGTGGCTGAGAGGGTTGCACTGGGAGAGAAGTGGAACACCAAACACCCCCCCCCCACTTTTGTGTTTCTCATCAGCTCCTGGGCCCTGGGCTGCCATGGATGTGCACCTCAAAATTCTGAGGGCTCAGGAGGACACAGGGTAACAGGGAAAGGAGTGGTAGCTTGGGAGACAGGCAAGGCCACTCCCTTTGCCTGAACCACAGTGCTCATGAGGCAGCCACGGAGCCATTCTTATGTCTCCCTGGGGTCGTGGTCTCCTTCCTTTCCACCAACACCAGAGAGGGTCATCCCCAGGACTGTGCTTGGGGTGCGCTTTCCCCAACAGGATCTGCATGTCTGCCCCAGCACTGGCCCAGCTCCCAGTCGGTGGAACTCAAGCACACCAGTCAGCATGTGTGGTTGCGGACCTCAGCAGGGAGTCTTGGAGACCCATACAGGCCAGATGCAGGTCACATTCATGGCACCTCACGCCTAGATACAGTCAGTTCACATTGGTTCTCACCTTGTTGGCAAAGATGGGACATTAGTTTGGAAACGGATGGTGACTTCCATTTGAAAAACAGAACAGGAGCTAACACACAAGCTGGCCAGCGATGGCCAGTTCCCTCCCAGATAGTGCTTGTCACCTCTGAGGCTAGTTAGCTAACAAAGGAACAGTTCACGCTGTCCCCATGTCCTCAGTTAAGGTGGGCCACCTTGTTTGTGATGCCACTTGTTTTGTTCACCTTCTCCTCAGTTCCCTGGTGAGAGAGAGCTTCCTGTTGCAAACCTGTGGGGATCACCTGACACCCGACAGCTGTGATTGACAGCAGTTCACTAGTCACATATGCTCACAGTTCAGGGGTAGGATCCCCCACACTGTGCAGGGCTGCACAGGGATTGCTCTTGGGAACACAGAGAATAAGCAGGGGCTTGGAAGGCAAGACTGTGTCCTAAAGGTGGAGGGGGGCTGCAAGTCCTGGTTCTGATGGGAGGGTATGAGTGGCTTGCTTGAAGAATTTAGTGGGCTTCTAGGGAACTGAATGCTGCTCCTCAAAAATCAACAGGCACCATGTCTGGTCCCTGTGGTGAGAAGGGTTTTTGTTTAGGAGACCTTACTTTGCATTTGGCCATTTGAGCCCCTCCTTGATTTTCCCAGGCATCAAGACAGCCCTTAGTATGGAATCTTAATTTCAGGCTTATGCCACAAGAGGGTATGAAAATCTAATTCTTCTTAGAACTAATAACGGAGTTTCACGGTGAAACAGTACACAGAATAAACACATACAGTAAGTTGTACTGCTATATACTAGATATGAACATGTGGGCACCACAATCAAACACACTCACAATTAGTAATAAAACTATACTTGGGGATAAATCTAACAAGGCATGTCCAGGAGTCACATGCTGAAAGGTATTTAGCACTGATAAAGGAAATCAAAGATACAAATACATGGAGAGATACACAATACTCGTGAATTGTAAGATTAAGCGTAGTAAAGATGTTAACTCTCTCCAGATTTTTTTTTTAAGATTTTATTTATTTATTTGACAGAGATAGAGACAGCCGGCGAGAGAGGGAACACAAGCAGGGGGAGTTGGAGAGGAAGAAGCAGGCTTGTAGCGGAGGAGCCTGATGTGGGGCTCGATCCCAGAACGCCGGGATCACGCCCTGAGCCGAAGGCAGACGCTTAACCGCTGTGCCACCCAGGCGCCCCTCTCTCCAGATTTATAGAGAGATTTAATGCAATTGCTGTAAAATCCAGTAAGGTTTTCTTTTTTTTTCCTTTTTTGTCGTGATAGATAAGATTATTCAAAAACGTAATGTGGAAAGACAAAGGAATTAGAGTAGTTTCAAAAACAATTTAATAAAAGAATCATAAAATGGGAACATACAGTGTACCAAGTTTCAAAACTTATTAGATACTTATAATTGGGAAGACAGTGTGTCATCTGCAGGGCACACACACAGATCAATAGAACAGAACAAAGAGCCCAGAAATCGTCCCCACAAATACATCCAACTGATTTTGAAAAAGGTGCTAAAGCAACTCAACTGAGGAAAGATAGCCTTTCAACGGACTGTAGGCATTTAAAGCTGTGATGAGCTCATAGGCCCCAGACTCAGAAAAGAGCACCAGCAGGGAAGGAAGATGGTAGTTTGAGGTCCCACCAGGTGCTGTTGGGAAAGGAGGGATCGTTTGTGCCCAGCTCAGGATGCAAGCTCCAAGCGCTGGGTGTCAGTTACTTTCATCATTCTGAGCCGAGATCCTCCTGATCCATCAATTCCACAGGCTCCTGGGATTGTCCCGTCAGCTCCCACACTGCAAACCGGGGTCACCCCTAACTGAGCATCCAGTGCTCCAGACTCCATTAGCCTTCCCATTAGCATCATTGTCAGCCTATATGAGGTGGCAAGATGGTTCTCAGTAACTCTGTAAGTACATCCTTCCAGTCCAGCAAAAAAGAGAGCTCTTCTAGCCTAGCCACTCCCTCCCGTTCGACCCTGGCATTCATTCTGATTGGACAAACCCACCACCACCCTCCCCAGCTCTGAAGTATGGTGAGGGTGTTTGTGTGTGTGACCGGCCAGGCCTTGGTAAGTTTCACCATGTTTCAGGCGAGGAGCCTCATCTGATCCACAGGGATTGAAAGGAGGGTTTAGTTCTTCATCATTAACTCAGGCTGTTGTAGAAGAAAGAATGCTGGATAGACAGAACACCAAATGCCTACTTTAGCCTCTTGCGGAGAAGTTTCATGGTTAATGCCTGCTTTTTGCTCCAATATGAATGTCCACAGGGGTTTTACATTTCAGATTCTCTTTCCTTGACTTTGTCAGAGGATGCAGATGAGCTGGCAGTGAACGTTCTCTGACATTGTCTCATGACATAGTTGAGGACTACCCCAGTATAGTCTCCTCTTTGGAGGCATCGCACAGCCTGAGTGAGACGCCTGAACTAGCCAGTAACAAACTCCACTCCCGTGTCATAAAGGTCTAGCTCCTTCATCAGCAACTTCTAAAGGAGTTGGGCCTGCCTGCAGGAAGCCTTTGGCGTGGCCCTCAGTGAAAAACGGACCAGTGTCCTCTGAATCAGATTTTTTTTCTGCAGAACAGAGGTGTCCTTTGCTTAGAAAACGACAAGAGGCACATCAATATATCTGCCTCCACCTTCTTCCAATTACTCTCAGCCTCACCATCCACACCTATGGGATTGACACTTTATACTACTTGCCCTTCACACTTACTACTTACTCACACCCATGGAATGTGTCCACTGCCAAGGTAGGAGACTGTGCTCATTCAGTGGTTTGCATTACCCTCTTGGCAGAGGACCACTCAACGAAAGTGGTGTATTTGATCTCACCACTCCCCCTGGCAAGCCTCCCTAAGCTCAGCCTTCTCCACTGTCATTTCTACTTTGGGTATCAATGAGTTCTTGTCCCTCCATTAAATACTAAGTAAGCTTTTGAGATCTGATCTTGCCCTAAGATATGTACCCTGACATTTTATTGTTAGTGTGTGTGTGTGTGTGTGTGTGTGTGTGTGAGTTCTTAAAGTTTGAGTAGCTCCATTCAGTGCTCCTGACAGAGAAATGGAACATACAAATGCACTTCTTTATTTTTCTAGGAAATGTTTTCTAAGAAGTCCAGTACAAAATATATATATAAGGAACGTCTTAAATATGCATGAAACACATGTGAACCACCCGAACGTGAGAAATGATTGAAGGGCCTATATAATCCTTCTCCTCCAGTGTTCTACCCTCCCCATTCCCTAAATGTCACAGATGTGGTGATTGTTTCCCCTCCCCTCATTCCTTTCTTCTTCTGTATAGTATTTTATCATTTATGTGCATTTACTCTAAACATTCGTTTTGCTTGGTTTGAACTTTTAAAAAATGTTCTATTCCCTTCTTTCACTGAATATTGTTTCTTAACTTCAGCCATTGATGCTTGTAACTGGCAGCTCTAGTTCGCTTTCACTACTACATAGTTTCCTATTGTAGCAGTTTTCCGCACATTCCTTCCTCCACATTTGAAAGGCGATTATGTGCGCAAAGCCCTTACTTAGCACAACTCTTGGCGCAGAGTCAGCGCTCCATGAACATTTGTTCAGTGGTTGAGACTGAGCCCCGACTCAATGTAACACTAACACTTGTTTCCTCAGGCTGGATTCTCTGCGCCTCGCCCCAATGCTGAGGATCTTGCAGCTCTTCCCCCTCCTGTGAATGACAGAAAATGTTCTGGTGCTCTCCCCGTGCATCCATGACTACAATTCCCGGAATGCATTGCGGTGGCTCTTTACGTCCGTTTCCCTTTACGTCCCGCCCCCAGAGAGATTCTGCATTTAGTGGGCGGGGCTATATTTTTTAAATCCAATGAACCCTTCCTGAGGGGGCGGAGAAATTGTCCAATCAGCGTCTGGGCAGAGTCGCCAATGAGCGGGAAGGTTGTCAGGGCAGCCGACGTATGCGGCGTCCCTAAGCCGCCTCAGCTGAGCGCGGTGGAACCAACCCCTCCTACCTTCTCCGAGGCTGGCTGGTTCCCCTGGCGCCTGCGGAACCCTCTTCCGTGTTCCCGGTGTGCGCAGCATCCCGGAACCTCCACGGACATGGCCAGTAGCCTGAGGACGCCCTCTTTCACCTCCTGTTCTTCCTCCTCGACAGACACAGACGACGACGACGGTGTGCGCGGCACTTGCAAAGATGCTTCTATGTGCAGAGGTGCCTGCGGAGCGCGGGGTCCCCGGGGGCGTCCCCGGGGGACTGGGGTTTGTGGGGGGGGGGAGGCGGGCCTGTGTCTCAGGAACACGCTTGTGCACTAGAAGGTAGCCGTCAAGTCGTGCGCCCCGGGTTTCACACGTGTGAAGTGCCCAGAGCGGGGCTTCATTCGTGGAGGTGATAATTACCTCACCTGTGCTGTGCGCCGGGCCTGGGGATGGCGTGAGTGGGACTCCGGCGCTGAACCAGGCAGACGGGGGCTTGGCCTTCTTGGGGCTAAAGTCTGTCTGCAAGACCGAGGAGAAGCAAATAAGTGCGGTGTTGATGGGGGAGGAGGAGTTCAGGTTCTCCCTCTTGAATAGGTTACTTTCCATTGGGGGTTGTCAGGATCCCCACTGCACCTGAGGTCGGGCCAGTCAAGGGGTGTGTGTGTGTGTGTGTGTGTGTGTGTGTGTGTGTGTGTGTGTAGGGGGGGCATGGTCTGCCTAGGAGCACGTAATATTGGTGTGCAGAGCCAGTACTTTTCAGAGCTCTTGCATGTTTGCCGCAAGAGTCTACATTCTTAGGGGTCTAGTGGGGCAGCGTTGTGAGCACAGATATGTGTGAGAAGTCGGAAAGCACGAGGCTGGAGTGTACTTCATTCATTGGTTCACTCAACAGAAATTGTTGAGAGTGTACTTTGTGGTTGACCCTTTCTTTTGGGTGGGTGGTGGGTATTCAGTGACGGGGAACACATGATAAATAGGACTGGCATGGTGCATGATGTAGTTACCACCTGGCTGGAAAAGACAGGAAGCAAATAATTACCCATGATATACATAATTACCGCTTTGCTTTGAGTGCTGAGAAATACAGTGTGCATTAGAGGTTGTAATTTAGGCGATATCATATAAGCTGAGAACAGACGGCTAAGAATAAACAGGGATGTGGGGGGGGGAGTGTTCCCTTAGAATAGGAGAGGAGTGTGAACTGTTAAAGGAATTGAGAGAATGTCCTTGAAGCTGGGGCCATGTAGGGACTGTAGGTTGGGGAAAGCCAATGTTTGGGGTTAAGACTTGCACTTTTTGTAGGTTCTTGGACACTAAGCGTAGTGATTGAAACATGGAGTCCAGAGCCAAGCTGATCCTAGCTCTGCCACTTATGAGCTGTGTTACTAAACCACTCTGCATCTCAGTTTCCTGATTTGAGAAATGGGGATGATGATAATCCCTCTTCACACATGATTGTGAAGATTAAATGATAGTTAACATTAATAAAACACTTAGAGCCATGTCTGGCATGTAGTAGGTGTTAGTGGTGGTTGATTCAAGAAATAGATGAATACATATCTAAGTATTGAAGACTTGGAGGCAGTGTGTGGTGAAATTTGTGAAGGCTAATGGCTTCCACCCAACTTCATTTCTTCTCCAGCATTCAGGTGCTGTTGACCACGTGTGTCACACTGTTGAATTAGAAATAATTTTTCTCATATTGACTGTTATTTGCTAAGAGAATCTGAAGTGCCATCGATGTGATCAGAGAGAGAGAATACTTTTCAGTACGATGTTACAATTAGGTTTATTTAAAATTTATTGGTACTATTGATTATTTAATATTTGTTGGTAACTGTTTTTGCAAAGTTGCTTACTTAAAAAAAAGTAAATTGACCGTAGAGTAATTCAGACACAGGATAAGGACAGAGAAGTAGTATAACTAGAGCTTGCCTTTTCTTGACTCTCCATGGGATAGTTTTGATAATTTCTCTGTTCTTCTCTTAGATTCCAGTGCCCCCCTGTGTCTGCAGACATCTCAACATTGTAAGGGAAGTTTGGGTTTGGAATTGCAGAGACTCTAGGCAGTTGTACCCAGCCCAGAGGGCAGATCAGCAGAGCCTGTGGGGCTTTTTAAAGAAAACACAAATGCTTAGGTCCTCCTCTAGACTCACTGAGTCAGAATCTTCTGGGATAGGTCTCAGGCTCTAAAGACCAGGCATGTGTGCCATCGGGATGCAATCCTTCAAGGTTTTTTTTTTTTTTGCACTGGGCTTTCCTTCATCGGAACAACATGCAACATGATTGGGAGATTACATAAATTAATGTTTGAGGACATTTTCCAGGGCTCTGTCCTTCAAGTTTTGTGATCTGCCTCTTCACTGTAGTGTGTTAAACCCTTAAGCCTTGTCAGAAAGTCATGTTATTAATAACGTAGGGATTCCTTGCATTACCTGGGGAAATCACTTTCTGCCTCAGTCCATTCTTTGGAATGGGGATTAGAATGGTAACCCACCTTTGGGATGTAAGGATGAAATGAGAAATAGGTCCAAGGCAGTTAGTACAGGATCCGGCACAGAGTGAAGCCTTCCATAAATTATTATTACTACTTCTGATTTCCCTCCACTATTTATTTATTTTACAGATTTTATTTATTCATTTATTTTAGAGAGAGAGCATGCATGGGCGGGGGCAGAAGAGGATGGAAGGGGGGGGGATCTTGAGCAGAATCCCCACTGAGTGTGGAACCCAACTTGGGGCTCAATCTCAGGACTTTCAGATGATGACCTGAGCCGAAATCAGAAGTTGGACACTGAACCAACTGGGCCACCTAGGCACCTCTTGATTTCCCTCTGTTCTGAATATTATTTGGTTGCAGTTATGGAGTCCTAGTTATGTCCTAGCTGTGGGTCAGGCTGGTGCCTGCCGCCCTAGGTTACAGTCATAAAACCCTTAAAAAATAACGTTAAGAAAGCCAGTTGGCCTCCCAGGACACCTAGGAGTCCCTCTAAAAACGGGAACCATCCTTTCCTACTGTGACAGTGGTCAGCATCCTCCAGAAAGGCCACTGGAAGCACACCTGTCCTTAAACACAGTGGGTTCGTTACTCATCCTGAGGCAAAACCCACATCATGGGGAACTGTGGGGCTGGTGAATAAGAAAGAGGGTGTTAGAAAGAACTTACAGGATTTGGACTTTGGGTGGATGTTTTGGGGAGTGTTCAAAGAAGCAGGTGTGCTTCAAAGAAGCACACAAAGCTGTGCTCTAGACTGCGTGCCGACTGGAGGTGAGACAGTTCTGGGATTGGGTAGCTCCATCAGTCTTTTCTAGAAGGAGGTATGAGTAGTGTGACAACTGGTGTCGTTCAGGAGGAAGGCACTTGCTGGTATCAGCTGGGAGAGAGGAATGATTGGTATTTTCTACCTGGCATGACAACCTGGTTTTTGTCTGTTTGGACAAGAGGAAGTGGTCCTTTTTTGTCTCCCTTCATCACCTTGGCTATGTCACGTTGTGCTGCTATTCTGCGAGATGGTTTGTGTCCAACAGGAGAACCACATGGCCTCCCTGTGAGCCCCAGGCCCGCTTCTACCAGCAGTGCAGCCTGGCTCAAGGTGCCAGGCGACCTCCTCGATGTCACCGCTGCTTTTCCTTCCTTCACAGTAGAGGAGGGAAGTCTTCAAAAGGCAAATAGGTGTTTGCCAGGTAGAAGAAACTAGCCTGGACATTGAAGCACAGGGTTGTGTCAGGGGCACAAGACACTGGGTCGAGGAGTGAGTAGCAACAAGAATTCTGGAGAAGTTGTCAGATAACGAAATGCGGGAGGTAGAAGGGTTTCAAGTGGGGGAGCTGACATTCTCTGCGTTTGCTTTAGACGGATCCCCAGCAGCCTTGTGGGAGATGCATTGGTGACCAAGGGAAAGTCAAGGGAAAGTCTGTTCCCCTTTCCTTTTCTGGCTCAGGGCCCTTCTCCTACCTGCTCTGTTGCAACAAGTCCTTCACGTCCAGCTCCCTGTCCCATCCACGTGCTCCTGCTCTGGCCAGGTGATTCTTTTGGAATCCCAGATCTTCTGTTACGTGTTCCTGGAAACCTTTTGATTCCCCATGAGCCGCAAGGTGAGAATCTGCACTGTGTGGCATGACTCACTTTGCTTTTCATGATCTTCTCACGGAACCGTGGGTCTCCCGCTGCCAACTGGAAATCTGCATTCCAATGTCTCATAATTATCTCAAACCCATTCTTTCCAAAAGTGTGCTTGAGATCCCCTTCCTGTATTTTCCTCATTGCCACTGCTACTCCCCAACTCCGTGAATGGGGCCACTGTGTCCTCCAGCTCCCACGTGCAAAAGGGAGGAGTCATCTTGGAACTCTGCTTTGACTTCCTCACCCCCTTATGCGATCATTCACCCAGACCTGTGACTTTATCTGCTAAAATATTTCTGGAATTTTGGGGCGCCTGGGTGGTGCAGTCGTTAAGCGTCTGCCTTCGGCTCAGGGTGTGATCCCAGAGTCCTGGGATCGAGCCCCACATCGGGCTCCCTGCTCTGCTGGGAGCCTTCTTCTTCCTCTCCCACTCCCCTGCTTGTGTTCCCTCTCTTCACTGGCTGTCTGTCTCTCTGTCAAATAAATAAAGTAAAATAAAATCTTTAAAAAAAATATTTCTGGAATCTACGTCCTTTTCTCCACCTCTGCTTCTTCCCTCTCAGTCCAAGTTACAGTCGTTTGTGGTCTGAGCCATGCTGCTAGTCTGCTCGCTGAGCTTCCAGGTGCTCCTGCCTCCCCCAAATCCCTGTCTCCCCCTGAAGCCAGAGGTTTGTGGAAGGCCCGTTCGATCATGTCACTGCCTAGTTTCCTGGCTTCTTGTTGCTGTTTGAGATAGACCCAGATGTTCCTTCTGTGTCTGCAAGGCTGCTCCGTCCTCCTTCTCCCGTCTTGCTTCCCCCTCGCCTTCCCTGCCCTACCCGATCTGGTCAGTCCTTCCAGTGTGCCCGCCGGCCTTGGGGCGGCTCGGCTGCTCCCGCTGCCCAAGATGCTTTTACCCCCACCCCCCTTGCCTCATGAGCTCTCATCTTCCCTTAGATGAATGCAGTCACTCCACAGTCTTTACTGAATGCCTGCTCAGTTGCCGGAGGCTCGGTTCTCATGTGGTTCCAGATGTGACCCAGACAGACCATGGTGGAGCTGTTAGCGAGCCTTTCTTCCAGAGAGAGAAGCGCCAGGGAACACAGAGGCAAGCAGTCCGGCGTGTCAGGGGTGCTGGATGCTGTAGGAGGGCTGGAAGGCTTTATCATCTGAGCTGGGATGGCCGGAGAAGCACCCTGAGGACAGCGTTGGGGAAAGCCTTGCAGGAGGTGAGGGAGTGAGCCCTGTGCGTGTCTGTGGGAACAGTGTCCCAGGCAGAGAAGGGGGAGTAGGAAGGCCTCCGTGGAGAGAGCTGGGCTGACTCGTTCCAGGAACGACGAGGCCAGAGTGAGGGAGAAGGAGGAGATAGCAGATGGGGTCTTAGGGACCTGGGGTGGTGGCCACTGGGGGATTTTGAAGTGAAGAGTGAGGTGACCTGACTTGGGTTTTATGGGATCACTTCAGCTTCTCTGTTGAGAACAGTGAGGGTGGAAGCAGGGAGATCAATTAGTCGGCTACTGGAATATTCCAAGACATGATGCTGCCGGCTTGGATCAGGATGGTAGGGGTGGAAGTGATGAACACAGACCAGGTTCTGGGTACATGTTGAAGAAAAAGCTGATGGGATGTGCTGACAGATTGGATGTGGGTGAGGCCGATGAGTGAAAGAAGGTCCCCAGCCTTCTGGCTCATGTTGGATGCGGCTCCCTCCAGCGGCCCCTGACACCTGCAGACAAGGTCCAGCCCATTATCTGTTCTCTATGTATCTTCTTCGTGGCAGTCAGCCCCATCGCAATGGAGACATCTTGTTTAATGTTTGTCTCCCCCGTGAGAATCATGGTGCCAAGAGGGACCGTGTGTGTCTCAGGGCCACGTGCCTTGTAGACCCCTAGGAAGTATTCCTCAGCCAGCAGAGTGACGAGGAACTGAATGTAGATGCTCAAGGTTCTATTTCCTGATGAGGACTCAAAATTGCCATGTTCTGTTTCCCTGGTTTTGAGTGGTCTGTGTGTTTTAGAAAGCAGGCCAGGGGCTGGAAGACTGAGATTCTATTGTGAGAATTCCAGAAGTTAACCTGATTTCAACTGCATCAAAAAAAGTCACTCTTGAGGTGCAAGTGGGTCAGAGGATCACCTCTTGGGAGAGGTAGCATTTTCTGGAAGGCTTAGCTAGGCCTTTCCAGCTCACTGATGGCATCTTCCTGGCTCTGCCCAGAGAGCAGGGCTGAACTTTTGATCTGAAATATTCTGATGGTGGGGATTGGTGCTTTCCCTCCCCAGAGAAGACATGTCAGTTTAGAATGAAAATATTCTGGTGAGGACAAATTGGCAGCCAAACGTGCTCATCGGGAAAGTCAAATAAATCATGGATTTTCTGGGTTTTTTGTCCCCTCACCCCATTTTTCCCATAAGGAACAAATCAAATTTTGGCAAATATTTGTGAAAAACAGTGGTCTGAGATCTAGAATACTAATTTTTTTTCTTTTAATGGTTAAGTTTTTTTTTAAGATTTAATGTTTAAGTAATCTCTACACACAGCATGGGGCTGGAAATCACAATTTTTTTTTTAAAGATTTTATTTATTTATTTGACAGATAGCCAGTGAGAGAGGGAACACAAGCAGGGGGAGTGGGAGAGGAAGAAGCAGGCTTCCAGAGGAAGAGCCTGATGTGGGGCTCGATCCCACAAGGGAGGGATCAGGCCCTGAGCCGAAGGCAGACGCTTAAGGACTGAGCCACCCAGGCGCCCCTGGAAATCACAATCCTGTCAAGAGTCACATGCTCTCCTGACTGAGCCAACCTGGCCCTCCTTAAGGATTAACTTTTTAAATGACAAAAGTAAATACATTTCTCCCACTCAGCCTAATTTGAATATACTGTGCATACAGTGTTTTTTGTGTTTTTTAATGGCCGAATTGTATTCCACAGTGTGGTTGTACTTTACGTGATGATTCTTCTGTTTGTCATTTGGGTGGCTATGATTTTGCTATTAAGATCGGGCTGTGATGAACATATTTTTGCATGTGTGTTTGAGTTTTCCGGTGAGATGGATTTCAGGGTAAGAGCTTCTGCAAAATGATCCTCAAGAGTGATTATGTCAGTTTCTGTTTTGACCTATGGTAAATAAGATGCTAATCACAGAGTATTTCTCAGTCTCTTAAATTTTTTGTCAACATGCGGGGGTGGGGGGGAAGATAATGCCTGTTTTAAATTTATATATATATATATATATATATATATATATGTTTCTGTTTTATATTTAAATCTAAATATATATTTATTATATATACATATTTATTTTGTATATGTGTTTAAATTTATATATATAAATATATATTTATACATATACAAATATATATTTTAAAGAGTTACTTGTTCACGAGTGAACACAGGGGAGGGCCAGAGGGAGAGGGAGAGAGACAATCTCAAGCAGATTCCACACTGAGCACAGAACCTGACTGGGGCTGGATCCCACAATCCCGAGATCATGACCTGAGTCAAAATCAAGAGTCAGATGCTTAACCGATTGAGCCACCCAAGTGCCCCTTAAATTTATATTTTTATAATCAGTAGTAAGACTGAGCATTTTTAGTTGGTCACTGTCAGTGATACTTTTTTCACATGAGCCTTCTCTCCTTATCATTTTCCTACTGGGTTGTTGTCTTTTTGTTTGGGTATTTATATTTTTATCATTGATTTGTAAGAACTTTTTATATGTAGGATAGTAGTCCTTTGCCTCTGTATTTGTTGCAGTATTTTCTCTCAAACTGTTGCCTTTCAGTTTAGCTTGTACCATACATTTCATGATACGTTTCATTCTGAATCTTTATGGTGCCAAATCTCACAGTCTAACTTTATGGCTTGTGGCTTTGGATAATGCTTTAAAAGACCATTTTCAATCACTACATTTTCTTTTAGCACTTTTATGGTTTGGGCTCCTACTGCTTAGACCATTCATCTATTTTTATTATTCTGTATGTTATAAGGTAGCAGTTTTGGTCCCTACAACATCTAGTGATGGTCTATATCCCCCATGGATTTGAAACATCACTTAGATACTAAATTGTTATATATATTTTAACACAGCCATGTGTCTGTCTTCTTCACTTCCAGTTGGAATTTGTTTTTTTTCATTTTGATGCATGAACATTTTGACTTGCAAAGTTACTTAGTTGTGAATTGATTGAGAGCTCCCACAGCTTGCTTCTCAGAATAAGAATAGGTTTGTACTAGGGAATAACACCCTTTTCTTAGTTCATTTGAGCAGCTATACTGCAGGAAGGAAGAAAAGAAAGGGACACTGACCAAAATGTGTGTAAGTCTGTGAAAGCAATAGCTTTTCAGGAAGCCTGTGGTGTAGACTTCAACATACATGTCATTGGCCAGAACTAAGCATGTGGCCCTACCTCTAGGTGCAGGAACGTGTGAGAGGGGAGAATTTCTCACAGGGCAGATTGATACCTTGAACAAAATTGGGGTCCTCTTAGTAAGGAAGAAGGGGTAGGTGGATATTGAAAGGGGAATTTGAAGGGTCAGCTACATCTCTCTTGGCTCTTTTTTTTTTTTTCCTTTATAATTTCCCTAGGTCGGGGTGCCTGGGTGGTTCAGTCGGATTGAATGGCTTAATCTCAGGGTTTGAGTTCAAGCCCCACGTTGGTCTCCATGCTGGGTGTGTAGCCTATTAAAAAAAAAGAGAGAAAAGAAAAAGAAAAAAATTACCTCAAGTATTCTTAAGAGACAGAGGTGAAAGGGAAGAAAGCAAATGGAGGTGGGAGGGCAGGGGAGAAAAGGAGATAATTTGTAAAATGAAATGCTCAGGTCTTATTATTCAGTTCGATGAGCATTTTAAGAAATGTATACAGTTGACTCTTGAACAACATGGGTTTGAATTGCATGGGTCCACTTCTCTGCAGATTTTTTGATAAATATAGTACAGTACTGTAAACATATTTTCTTTATGATTTTCACAATATTTTCTTTAGTGTAGTTTGTTGAAGGAATACAATATATAATACATCTAACATACAAAATATATGTGAATGGACTGTTTATGTTATCAGTAAGGCTTCTGGTCAACAGTAGGCAATTAGTAGTGAAGTTTTTGGGGAGTTGAAAGTTAAATGAAAATTTTTGACTGCACAGGTGTCAGCACCCTTAACCCCTGTGTTGTTCAAGTGTCAAGTGTATATCTGTGCCCCACCACCAAAACCAAATATGAACTGTATATGAAACTCCAGAAGTTTCCTTTGTATCTCTTTCTAGTTAGGCTCTTTACCTCCACTGGTCATTTTCTGATTTCAGAATCTGTGGTAGATTAGATTTGCCTTATCTTGTAGGTCGTGTAAATGGAATTGAATGGTATGTATTCTTCTGTCTTCTTCCACTCAGTGTGTTCTTTGAGATTTATCCATGTTGTGTTCACTTATCAAAGATAAACAAAGCCAGATCCTAGTTTAAGTGGTGAGGACAGATTTTAATCAGCAATAACTCCTGCAATCAGGAAAAGAGTCCAGCATGAATTCAACTCAAACTCAGTTTGTACAGAGGGCATTTTAAAGAGAGAATGAGGGAGTAAGGCCAGGTATGAATAAAGTCAGAGAAGTAAAAGATTACAAAAAGTGAGAAAGGCGTTGTTCCATGTGAAACCACCTGCATTTACTCACTGGGAGACAGGAGCCAGACTTTTCAGTGTTGGCTGAGCAAACAGTAGATGCCTTGAGTTTTCTCAGTCATGGACTAAGGGGGACTGGCGTTGTCCTAGGGCTGGGGTCTTGAGCTGTTAGAAACTATGTTAGTGTTTGGCCCAGTCTGCATATGATAAGCCAAGGTTGAGGCCTTGTCGAGAAGGGGGTTCAGAGGAATCTGGCTAGAGTTTGGTCAAGGAGAGAGTCTTTGTCAGTGTAAAATAGTTTGTTCCTTTGTATGTAGTGTGCCTATACCACAATTTGTTCATCTGTTCAACTGATGATTAGACATTTTGTTGTTTCCAATAATTTGGTCATTATGAATAGGCTATAATAAACATTCTTATAGAAGTCTTAGATTTCTCTCAAAATTGCTTCATGGGATTGCTTAGTCACAGGGTGGGGATATATTGAACTGCTAGACTAATTTCCAGAGTGGTTTATCAGTTTACACTTCCCACCAGCAATATAGTAACACCCCAGTTGCTCAGCATCCTCGTTGACATTCTGTGCTGTCAGTGAGGGTGAGATAGCATCTCATTATGGTTTCACATTACATTTCCCTGGTGACAAATGATCTTAGGCACCTTTTTGTGTGTTTATTGGGCATTCGTACATCTTTTGTGAACTGTCAGTTCAAGTCTTTTGCCCATTTTTGCTGTTCCTGTTGTTTTTGGTTTTGACTTATTGGAATTTATGATATATTCTGAATAGGAATTCTTTGTCACGTAGATGTATTGTAAATATACATGTATAAGAAAATGAAAATTTAAAATATTTACAGTAGCATCAAAAAATGTAAAGTGGGGGTGCCTGGGTGGCACAGCGGTTAAGCGTCTGCCTTCGGCTCGGGGCGTGATCCCGGCGTCTGGGATCGAGCCCCACATCAGGCTCCTCCGCTATGAGCCTGCTTCTTCCTCTCCCACTCCCCCTGCTTGTGTTCCCTCTCTCGCTAGCTGTCTCTGTCTCTGTCGAATAAATAAATAAAATCTTTAAAAAAAAATGTAAAGTTTTTGGGGTGACTGGGTGGCTCAGTCGATGAATCATGTGACTTTTGATCTCAGCTCAGGTCTTGAACTCAGGGTTGTGAGTTCAAGGCCTGCATTGGTCTCCATGCTGGGTGTGGAACCTACTTAGAAAACGAAAACAACAGCAGAAAACCAAACTGGCTAGGAATAAGTCTCAAGAAAGACATGAAACACCTTTACACAGAAAAAATAAAACATTGTTGGGAAGAATTCAAGAAGACTGAAATAAATGGGAGATATGCTTTGTTTATGCATCGGAAGATTTGCTGTCATCAGGATTTCTGTTCTCCACCACTTGATTCATGCAAACAATGCAATCCCAGTCAAACTTGTAGCCATCTTTTTTAGAAGAAATGACCAGATTGATTCTAAAATGTATATGGAAAGGCAAAGGGTCTGGAATAGCCAAAATAGTCTTCAAAAGAACACAGTTGAAGAATGCTTATTCCTGCTGAATTTTAAGACTTATAGCAAAGCCACAGTAATCAAAGTCTTCGGCATAAAGATAGATCAATGAACAGAATAGAGAGTCCAAAAATAGACCAAACACAAGTACTGTTGATTGATTTTTGCCCAGAGTGTCAAGTCAGTTCAGTGAGGGAAAGGAAGTCTTTTTAATGAATTATTCTGTTTGAACTGGATATTCAGGTGGAAAGAAAATGGAGCTTGACCCGTACCTTGTTCTGACACACACACATTAATTTGGAATGGATCCTAAACCTAAATATAAAAGCTGAACCAGGGGGCGCCTGGGTGGCTCAGTCACTTGAGTCCAACTCTTGATTTTGGCTCAGGTCATGATCTCAGGGTCATGAGATCAAGCCCCGTGTCGAATCAAGCCCTGTGTCAGCCTCCACACTCAGTGAGGAGTCTGCTTGAGATTCTTTACTTTTGGCCCTTCCCCTGTGCACACTCTCTCTATCAAATAAATCTTGAAAAACAGAAAAGCTAGAACCATAAAACTTTTGTATGAAAACATGGGAGAGTATCTTGATGACCTTGGGGTAGGCAAATGTTTTGTATACAGAACATAAAAAGCACTAATTACAAAGGAAAAATAGATACACTAAGAACATGAGCAGGCAAGACAGGCTGGGAGAAAATATTCAGAATACATGTTCTTAAGTGTTTTATTTTTTCCAGAAGTATGTTAGCATTATTCAGGTCCATGGTATCCTATTATTCTATTCTGTATTAACTGTTTTTTTTTATTGTTTGTTTGTTTAAGTCAGGTATGAGACATTGTACCGCGGAACTTTCTGATTGACTTCTCCTTATTTCACCCTCTTGTGAATGTTGGTTCATTTTCCATTAACGTCTTGCCCACTATTCAGGGACTCCTTACAACAGAGAGAGTAGATTTTATATCCTGTTAATCCTTGTGAAGTAATTGGCTGTTAGATGAAGCCAGAAGGCAATCCCAGTAGCTTCCATTGGGAGGAAACGTTAGCCTATGAGTCTTAGTTAATTGAGGCACAGCGTTGTTTTTTCTTTTCAATATTTTATTTATTTATTTATTTATTTATTTATTTATTTATTTATTTGAGAGAGACACAGAGACAGAAAGACAGAGTGGGCGGGAAGGAGAGAGGGAGAGGGACAAGCAGAGTCTGCACTGAGCTTGGAGCCTGAACACTGAGATCATGACCTGAGCTGAAATCAAGAGTCGGACACTCAATTGACTGAGCCATCCAGGCGCCCGTTTTGTTTTTTTTCTTAATTTTTTTTTAGTATGTTATGTTAGTCACCATACAGTACATCCCTGGTTTCTGATGTAAAGTTCGATGATTCATTAGTTGCGTATAACACCCAGTGCACCATGCTATACGTGCCCTCCTTACTACCCATCACCAGTCTATCCCATTCCCCCACCCCCTCCCCTCTGAAGCCCTCAGTTTGTTTCTCATAGTCCATAGTCTCTCATGCTTGATTCCCCCTTCTGATTACCCCTCTTTTTTTATCCCTTTCTTCCCCTACCGATCTTCCTAGTTCTTCTATTCCATAGATGAGAGAAATCATGATAATTGTCTTTCTCTGCTTGACTTATTTCACTTAGCATTATCTCCTCCAGTGCCGTCCATGTTGCAGCAAATGTTGAGAACTCGTTCTTTCTGATAGCTGAGTAATATTCCATTGTATATATGGACCACAACTTCTTAATCCAGTCATCTGTTGAAGGACATCTCGGTTCCTTCCATGATTTAGCTATTGTGGACAATGTTGCTGTGAACATTGGGGTGCATATGGCCCTTCTCTTCACTACTTCTGTATCTTTGTGGTAAATACCCAGTAGTGCAATGGCTGGGTCATAGGGTAGCTCAATTTTTAACTTTCTAAGGGACCTCCACACTGTTTTCCAGAGTGGCTGTACCAACTTGCATTCCCACCAGCAATGTAGGAGGGATCCCCTTTCTCCACATCCTCTCCAGCAATTGTTGTTTCTTGCCTTGTCAATTTTTGCTATTCTCACTGGCATAAGGTGGTATCTTAGTGTGGTTTTGATTTGAATTTCCCTGATGGCTAATGATTTTGAACATTTTTTCATGTGTCTGTTAGCCATTTGTATGTCATCATTGGAAAAGTGTCTGTTCATATCTTCTGCCCATTTTGTGATTTGTTTATTTGTTTCTCGCGTATTGAGTTTGAGAAGTTCTTTGTAGATCTTGGATACCAGTCTTTTATCTGTAGCGCCATTTGCAAATATATTCTCCCATTCCGTGGGCTGCCTCTTAGTTTTTTTGACTGTTTCCTTGGCTGTGCAGAAGCTTTTTATCTTGATGAAGCCCCACAAGTTCATTTTATCTTTTGTTTCTCTTGTCTTCCGAGGTGTGTCACGAAAAAGGTTGCTTTGGCCGATGTCGTAGAGGTTGCTGCCTATGTTCTCCTCTAGGATTTTGATGGATTCCTGTCTCACATCGAGGTCTTTCATCCATTTGGAGTTTATCTTTGTGTATGGTGTGAGAGAGTGGTCAAGTTTCATTCTTTTGCATGTAGCTGTCCAATTTTCCCAGCACCATTTATTGAAGAGACTGTCTTTTTTCCACCGGATGTTTTAAACAGGCCAATTAATTATGAAGAGATTGAGTCAGTGATAAACTCTGACAAAACTCTTTGTTTTTGTTTTGTATTTTCCTTAGGTGATTAACACTTTAGGCCTTGCGGATCCGCTGAGGAAAGCAACGGCGCTCACAAGAAGGAAAACAGACTCAAAGTCTGTGTAGGTACAAAGTTTATTGCCCTTAAGACTTTGCTTCCTGCCTTC
The DNA here is from genome assembly GCF_023065955.2 of Ursus arctos. Taxonomy (NCBI): domain Eukaryota; kingdom Metazoa; phylum Chordata; class Mammalia; order Carnivora; family Ursidae; genus Ursus; species Ursus arctos. Next base: position 84,591,911 of record NW_026622874.1, on the reverse strand, counting down.
CATTTATAACCAAGAACGAAACCAACAAGAAATAGAAACCAAACACTGAGACTAGTCCATGCAAAAGAACAACGATAAAAATGAGAGGTAGAGCAATATCTTACAGGCCAGTATGCAGCCTGCAGTTAACATTCCAAACTTGAAAACCGATGTGAAGAGTATCGGATTGATTTTTGCAATTGCATAAATATACATCGTAGGTACGTATATATGTACGTACCCTGCGTATAAATACACACACACATCCACACAGACACCGTTTGCGCAACTGAAGTGTTGGGGGAGGGATGGCAGTCCAAGTGGGTAAGTAGGTTTGAAAAGCAATAGAATGAAGTTTCCTGCAAGGTTGCACAGCTTGAGGAAACAGCCTTGACCTCTGTCTGTAAAGCGGTGCCTTCCACATAGGCTGCTTCCGAGGGTTGTACGTGTTCCTGTTTGTCCAGCATGCGGAGTAATGCCTGGCACTGGAGTCAGCACTCAGCACTGTTGATTAGAAGTGAAATGAAGCAGCCCCAGCCTCGACCCTCACTGGCTGGGAGAGCGGGGAGGGCGCCTTCCCATTCCCTCAGACGAAGAACTGCCCGCTGGAGGGCATGTCACACCTCTCCTGGCAAGTTCCCACTGTTGCAGGTGACACTCCTGCCGATAGGGCAAAGTCAGTCAGTGCTTCTTGAATGAACAGGTGGCTGGACCAGATCCGCGTTTCCCATGGGAGGAATGTGAGGTGACTTTAGGTAGCACCCCGGTAGATGTGTTACATTTTCAAAGGTATTGATTACAGGGTGTGTTAGAAGAAAATATTAGGTAGCACGTCACACCTGGGTGCTAAAAGAAGTGAGTTGATCTAAAGGACTGTTGAGGGGCCCCTGTGTGGCTCAGTGGGTTGAGCATCTGCCTTTGGCTTGGGTCATGATCTCGGGGTCCTGGGATTGAGCTGCATGTCGGGTTCCCCGCACGCTTCTCCCTTTTCCTCTCCCTCTGCCACTCCCCCTGCTTGTGCTGTCGTTCTTGCTTGTTCTCAGTCTCTCAAATAAATAAATAAAATATTTAAAAAATGTAAAATAAAGGAATATTAAATGGAGCAGGTGCATGGTGAATGTCATGAAAATTTCAGGACAATCGTGGATTGAATGAACACTGTTAAAAGGTCTTTCTAAATCTGATATTTTTCATTCTTGGCATTTTATTTCAATATCTATTTATTTATTTAACTTTTTGAGAGAGAGAGAGAGAGAGAGAGAGAACACGTGTGAGCAGTGGTGGGGAGGGCAGGGGAGAGAGAAAGATCCCAAGCAGGCTCCACGCCCATTGCAAAGCCAGACATGGGCCTCAATCTCAAGAGTCTGAGATCACAATCTGAGCCACAACCAGGGGTCGGCTGCCCAACAGACTGTGCCACCCAGGCACCCCTGATTTCTTCCTGGTGTGTCCTGCAGTCACTGGAGCATCGTGTTAGAGTTGTCATTACGTGTGCACATGGACGTGCTCAGTCTTCCTCGTGGAGTGGTTGGACCGCTGCACTCACAGCCCCTGGCTGCTTCAGTCCACGTACCATCTAGGGGCCATTTGAAGAAGGGGCACAAATTCTAATTGCTGTTCGAGAACCATCCATCGATACCTTCTGATCAGACCAAGAAAGACTCAGTAACACAGCCTACACCTGGAGGGTCAGGAGCTTGGAAAGAAATCTCAGAGCCGATGATGGCGATCTCTTCAGAAGCGCAGCCTCGCCAGTGTGCTTGGCTGCACGAAGGTCAATGCTGTGTGGAAACTCCCAGATATCCTGAAAGGGAAGACCTAACCAACCCATGTCACTCATCTTTTTCCTTTCATTCTGTTCAAATAAGTCTAAAAGGGCTTTTTCATAAACACAAAATTAGAATTCTAAGCAATAAGAAAAACACTGACTAACTGGCAGTGTTTCTTCTTTTTTCTGTCTTACAATTGATGGTGTCTTAGAATGAAATACGGCATATGGTTAGTGTAGAAACATTCTAAAACAAAGAGAAGTTAAAACACACACATACACATACACACCCATGCACCCCAGAAATCTCTGATGTTTCTCCTGTTTCTCTGCTGTTCTTCAGCCTCCCTGCCTGCCTTCTGCTACTGGAACATTCCAAGGCGCTTCCTGCCCCAGAGCATTTCTATCTGTTGTGTGTCCTGTCTGGAATGCCTTTTGCACAGCTCTCTCCGATTCTGTGGGGCTCCACGTGGCCTTCCCTTTTCAGGGAGGCCTCCCTTTTACCTTCTCTAGTGCAGGTCCTTCCATCCCCCATGCTGTTGTCCTTCATCTGGCATAAGCTCTTATGTCTCTTTGTGTCTGCTCTTCCCGGGCTCCCCACGGTATCCCCAATGCCTGGCACTTAGCAGACACTGGACAGGTATTGCTTGAACTGGATCCATAGTGTTAAACTGAGGGCGAATGCAGCAGCTGCTCCTTGTCATCCAGGAGAGGGCAGTAGGAAGTACAGGGAGGAGCTCCTAGAGGAAGGCAGTTTGGTCAGCTTTTCAGCAGGTAGAGCCGCTGAGTGGTGGAGCGAGTGCCTTCTTTGTGGGGCGTGCTCAGGGAGTGGCTTGGTGTTGTTGAAGGGTTCTGGCACCGGATGTCAGGGTTGGCCAGTCATTTGGAATGTTCCTTCCAACCAGACATCCATGTTTGAGGACTGTTCTCATCACTGGTCTGTGGTTCTTGCTTCAACTGCAGATGTGGCTTTTACCACTAGATGGCACTAGATGATGCCTTTGAGGACGGTGCTCCTCAAAGCACTAACAGAGAGCAATTGTCTCTGTTTTAATTATTGAAGTAATCCATCTATACAATGTTATATCAGTTTCAGGTGTGCAGCATAGTGATTTGACAAGTCTGTATACATTACACAGCGCTCACCACGATTAAGTATAGTCACTATATGTCACACAGTAGGGCATTGTTACAATTTTATTTGACCATATTCCAGACATTGTACTTTTCATCTTTGTGAGTTATTTATATAAGTGGAAGATTGTAACTCTTAATCCCCTTCACCAATTTCGCCCCCCCCCTTTACCTCTGGCAACCATCAGTTTGCTTTCTTTCTTGAAGAGTTTGTTTTGTTTTGTTTGTTTGGAGAACAGATTTTTCATGACACTTATACCCAGAACACATACTTCGACCAAAGCTTCCTGAAACAGTCTTTAACTCTTACAGTATGTAGTCCATACTGATTTTTTCTAGTTTACTCTAGTTGACTGTATTTTCTAAGACGGTGATTTGCAAACTATTACATTGATTTTATGACATGGATGGGTCACAATTCATTGTTTGAAAAGCACCATTTTAGACAACTGAGCCTGTTCACCCTTGTAAAACTCTATAGGTCAGCTTTCCTTGACAATCTGGGTTTGCAGGTAATTGTGTCCCTTAGTGCGTACTTTGTGTGTTTCTGTGTTGAGTTGCTGCCTTGAGTAGCCGAAGGTATGTGCTTCCTTATGGGTGTCTGTGGATGTGGGAACATGGACGTGGGAGACTGGGGGGGACATGTTTGTACAGGATTTGCACCGACTGTAGTCAAGAGAGCAGTAAGCCTTGTCAGTGGATATAAAGAGAAAATAGAATATCTATCTGCTTCTGGGAGCTCAGAACCCAGCTGGGTGACATCATACACACACACACACCCACACCCACACCCTACCCCTTTCAGCTTACTCCTCAAGCAAGTGGAAATGAGCTGATGCGCTCAGGATATCATTTAGGATGTTTCAGGGTGTAAATAACAGAAAACCAACTCCATTTGGTTTATTTATTACTTTTTTTAAAATGTAAATTCAATTAGCCAACTTACAGTACATCCATAGATTCAGATGTAGTGTTCAGTAGTTTGTCAGTTTTATGTAACACCCAGTGCTCATCATATCACGTGCCCTCCTTAATGCCCATCACCGAATTATGTCACCCCCACACCCACCTCCCCTCCGGCAACCCTCAGTTTGTTTGCTAGAGTTAAGAGTCTCCTATGGTTTTTCTCCATCTCTGATGACTTCCCAGTCTGTTTTCCCTCCCTTCCCCTAGGTCCTCTGGCCTGTTTCTTATATTCCACATATGAGTGAAACCATATGATAATTGACTTTGTCTTACTGACTGGTTAGTGTACTTCGCTCAGCATAATACCCTCCAGTTCTATCCACGTGGATGTAAATGGTAAATTTTCATCCTTTCTGTTGGCTGGGTAATATTCCACATGGTATAGATGTGGTATAGATGGTAATACCACATCTTTTTCCATTCATCTATCGATGGCCATCTTGGCTCTTTCCACAGTTTGGCTGTTGTGGACATTGCTGATGTGAACATTGGGGTGCACGTGCCCCTTCGGGTCACTACATTTGTATCTTTGGGGTAAATACCTAGTAGTACAATTGCTGGGTTGTAGGGTAGCTCTTTTTTTTTTTAAGATTTTATTTATTTGTCAGAGAGAGAGAGCACAAGCAGGGGGAATGGGAGGCAGAGGGAGAAGGTGGCTCCCCGCTGAGCAAGGAGCCCGACGCGGGACGTGATCCCAGGAGTCTGGGATCGTGACCCGAGCCAAAGGCAGATGCTCAACTGACTGAGCCACCCAGGCATCCCAAGGTAGCTCTATCTTTAACTTCTTGAGGAACCTCCATACTGTTTTCCAGAGTGGCTGCACCAGTTTGCCTTCCCACCAGCAGTGTAAAAGTGTTCACCTTTATCGTCATCCTTGCCAACATTTGTTTCCTGTCTTGTGAATTTAAACCATTCTTACTGGTATGAAGTTTTATCTCATTGTGGTTTTGATTTGTATTTCCCTGATGCCAAATGATATGGAGCAGGTTTTCATGTGTCTGTTGGTCATTTGTGTGTCTTCTTTGGAGAAATATCTGTACATGTCTTCTGCCCGTTTCTGGATCATTTTTTGAGTTTTGAGTTTGATAAGTTCTTTATAGATCTTGGATACTAGCCCTTTATCTGATAAGACATTTGCAAATATCTTTTCCCGTTCTGTGGGTTGCCTTTTAGTTTTGTTGACTGATTCCTTTGCTGTGTGGAAGCTTTTTATCGTGATGAAGTCCCAATAGTTCATTTTTGCTTTTGCTTGCCTTGCCTTTGGAGATGTGTCTAGCAAGAAGTTGCTGCGGCTGAGGTGGAAGAGCTTGCTGCCTATGTTCTCTAGGATTTTGTGGGATTCCTGTCTCACATTAAGGTCTTTCATCCATTTTGAGTTTATCTTTGTGTATGGTGTGAGAGAGTGGTCAAGTTTCATTCTTTTTCATGTAGCTGTCCAATTTTCCCAGCACCATTTATTGAAGAGGCTCTCCTTTTTCCATTGGATTTCTTTCCTGCTTTGTCGAGGATCAGTTGACCATAGAGTTGAGGGTCCATGTCTGGATTTTCTGTTCTGTTCCATTGATCCATGTGTCTGTTTTTGTGCCAGTACCATGCTGTCTTGATGGTTACAGCTTTGTAATGGAGCTTGAAGTCTGACATTGTGATGCCCCCAGCTTTGGTTTTCTTTTTCAACATTCCTTTGGCTCTTTGGGGTCTTTTCTGGTTCCATACAAATCTTAGGATTATTTGTTACAGCTTTGTGAAAAAGTTGATGGTTTTTTCATAGGGATTGCATTGAATGTATAGATTACTCTGTGTAGCATAGACATTTTAACAATATTCTTCCAATCCATGAGCGTGGAACATTTTTCCGTTTCTTTGTGTCTTCCTCAATTTCTTTCATAAGTGTTCTGTACATTTTGGAGTACAGTACCTTGACCTCTCTGGTTAGGTATATTCTTAGGTATCTTATGGGTTTTGGTGCAATTGTAAATGGGATCGATTCCTTCATTTCTCTTTCTTCTGTCTCATTGTCAGTGTATAGAAATGCAACTGATTTCTGTGCGGTGATTTTATATCCTGCCGTGTTGCTGAATTCTTGTATGAGTCCTAGCTATTTTGGGGTGGAGTCGTTTGGGTTTTCCACATAAAGTATTGTGTCATCTGCAAAGAGTGATTGTTTGACTTCTTTGCCCATTTGGAGGCCTTTTATTTCTTTTTGTTGTCTGATTGCTGAGGCTAGGACTTCTATTTGAACAGGTGTGGTGAGAGTGGGCATCCCTGTCGTGTTCCTGACCTTAGGGGAAAAGCTCTCAGTTTTTCCCCATGGAGAGTGATACTCGCTGTGGGCTTTTCGTAGATGTCTTTTATGTTACTGAGGTATGTTCCCTCTACCCCAACACTGTGGAGAATTTTAATCAAGAAAGGATGATGCATTTCGTCCAATGCTTTTTCTGCATCAATTGAGAGGACCGCATGCATCTTGTCCTTTCTTTTATTAATGTGATGTATCATGTTGATTTGATTTGCGAATGTTGAGCCACCCTTGCAGCACAGGAATAAATCCCACTTGGTCACGGTGAATACTTCTTTTAACGTACTGTTGTATCCTACGGGATAGTATGTTGGTGAGAATTTTTAAACCCATGGGGTCTTTGTCTGGTTTTGGGATCAAGGTAATGCTGGCCTTATAGAACAAGTTTGGAAGTTTCCCTTCCATTTCTATTTCTTGAAACAGCCTCAGAAGAATAGGTATGAGTTTTTCTTTAAATGTTTGGTAGAATTCCCTTGGGAAACCATCTGGCCCTGGACTCTTGTGTGTTGGGATATTTCTATCACTGCTTCTATTGCCTTGCTGGTTATGGGTCTGTTCAGATTTTCTGTTTCTTCCTGATTTAGTTTTGGTAGTTTGTAAGTTTCCAGGAACGCATCCGTTTCTTCCAGATTGCCTCATTTGTTGTCATATAGCTGCTCATAATATGTTCTTAAGATTGTTTGTATTTCCTTGGTGTTGGTTGTGATCTCTCCTCTTTCATTCATGATATTATTATTTTGGGTCCTTTCCCCTTTCTTTTGGATAAGTCTGGCTAGAGGTTCATCAGTCTTATTAATAATTTCAAAGAACCAGCTCTAGGTTCATTGATCTGTTCTACTGTTCTTCTGGTTTCGATTTCATTGATTTCTGCTCTGCTTTTTATAATGTCCGTTCTCCTGCTTGGTCTAGGCTTTATTTGCTGTCCTTTCTTTAGCTTCTTTAGGTGTAAGGTTAGCTTGTGTATTTGATACTTTTCTAATTTTTTTTTGAGAAAGGCTTGTATTGCTATGTACTTTCCTCTTAGGACTGCTTTTGCTGTATCTCAAAGGTTTTGAGTAGCTGCGTTTTCATTTGCATTCGGTAAGAATTTTTTTAATTCTTTTTTTTTTTTTTAAGATTTTATTTATTTATTTGACAGAGAGAGAGACAGCCAGCGAGAGAGGGAACACACGCAGGGGGAGTGGGAGAGGAAGAAGCAGGCTCTCAGAGAAGCAGGGAGCCCAATGTGGGGCTTGATCCCAGGACCCTGGAATCATGCCCTGAGCCGAAGGCAGACAGTTAACGACTGAGTCACCCAGTTGCCTCGAATTTTTTAAAATTCTTCTTTAATTTCCTGGTTGACCCATTCATTCTTTAGTAGGATGCTCTTTAGCTTCTGAGTGTTGGTGTTCCTTCTAAATTTCCTCTTGTGCTTGAGTTCCAGTTTCAAAGCATTGTGGTCTGAAAATATGCAGGGAATAATCCCAGTCTTTTGGTATTGGTTGGGACCTGATTTGTGACCCAGTGTGATCTGTTTTCGAGAATGTTCCATGTGCACTGGAGAAGAATGTGTGTTCTTTTGCTTTAGGATGGAATGCTCTGTATATATCCATGAAGTCCATCTGGTACAGCATGTCATTCAGAGCCCTTGTTTCCTTGTTGATCATCTGCTTAGATGATCTGTCCATTGCTGTGAGTGGGGTGTTGAAGTCCCCTATGATTATTGTATTATCATCAATTGTTTCTTTAATTTGGTTTTCAATTGACTTATATAATTGGCTGCTCCCATGTTAGGAGCATAAATATTTATAATTGTTAGATCTTCTTATTGGGTGGACCCTTTAAGTATGATATAACATCCCTCTTCCTGCCTTACTATAGTCTTTGGTTTAAAATCTAATTTGTCTGATGTGAGCATTGCTACCCCAGCTTTCTTTTGAAGTCCATTAGCATCATAAATGGATCTGTACCCTCCTCACTTTCAATCTGGAGGTGTCGGAGTCTCTTGTAGATAGCATATGAATGGGTCTTGCTTTTTTATCCAATCTGATACCCTGTGTCTTTTGATTGGAGCATTTAGCCCATTTACATTCAGAGTAACTATTGAGAGATATGAATTTAGTGCCTTTGTAGTACCTGTAGAGTCCCAGTTTCTGTAGATCGTTTCTGTTTCTTTCTGGTTTACATTACTTTTGGGCTCAGTCTTCGCTTAGAGGATCCCTTTTAATATTTCTTGCAGGGCTGGTTTAGTGGTCATGTGTTCTTTCAGTTTCTGTTTGTCCAGGAAGCCCTTTATTCCTCCTTCCATTCTGAATGACAGCCTTGCTGGATAAAGTATTCTTGGCTGTATGTTTTTCTCATTTAGTACCCTGAATATATCATGCCAGCCCTTTCTGGCTTCCCAGGGCTCTGTGGATAGGTCTGCTGCCAGCCTAGTGTTGCTACCCTTTTAGGTTAGGAACCTCTTGTCTCGAGATGCTTTCAGGATTTTCTCTTTATGTCTGAAATCCGCAAGGTTCGCTCTTGTATGTTGGAGTGTTGATCTCTTTTTATTGATTTTGAGGGGGGTCCTCTCTATATCTTGGACTTGTAATGCCTGTATCCATCCTGGGATAGGGAAATGCTCAGCTATGATTTGCTCAAATATACCTTCTGTCTCCCCTCTCTCTCTTTCTTTGTTCTCGGGGACCCCAGTAATTGTTTTGCATTATGGTATTGCTGATTTCTTGAAGCCTCCCTTCATGGTCCATTAATTGTTTTTCTCTCTTTCCCTCGGCTTCCTTCCTTTCCATCAACTTGTCTTCTATGTCACTTACTCTCTCTTCTGCCTCACTTACCCTAGGTGTTAGAGCATCCAATTTAGACTGCATCTCAGTTAAAGCATTTTAAATTTCAGCCCGATTAGATTTTATTTCTGCACTAAGATTCTCTAGTCTCTTTTATGCTTTTTTCAAGCCCAGCTAATAACTTTATAATAGTTATCCGGAATTCCAGCTCTGATATTTTACTTATATCCATATCAATTAGATCTGTGGCAGAGAGTATTGCCTCTGGTTCTTTCTTTTGTTGTGAATTCCTCCTTCTAGTTATTTTGCTCACAGAAGAATGGATGAACAGGAGAGCAAAATCAAAAATATTAACCACGACCCAAGCAAAATCCACACTAGACAAATCCAAAGAGGTCAGAAACCAAAAAAGAAAAAAAAAAAAGGGTAGGGGAGAAGAGAGAATATAATCTCCCAGGTGTTCAAAACAGGTGATCCACTTGGTCTTGGGTATATTTTAGTCTGTTTGTTAAAAGACACTAAATCCCAATAATGTAAAATCACCAATGTGTGTGTGTATGTATATATACATATACAGAAACATAAAATTGAATAAAGTGAAAAGAAGCCAAAAAGGAAGAATATATCTAATGTAAATGTAAAAAAATGAAAGTTAAAAAAAGACTTAAAAGCAAAGAGTTGATAATATACGAAACTAGTTGAAAAGGAAAAAAGAAAAGGAAAATTTTAAACTGAAAGATCAACAAATCACGAGAAAACCTTTGAATTTTATTTACTGTTTTCCCCTAGTGCTTGCTTCTAAACTTGGTGTTCACCTGTTTTTCCACATGGTTTTCTGGGGGAGGGGCCCACTGTGCTGATTCTCAGGTGTCTTTGCCTGGGGGGAGTTGTACCCTCCACTTCCAGGGGGCCAGGCTCAGTGTAAACTGCCTCTAGTTGGTCTGTATGGCTTTTGTTCCCTGAAGGCTTTCTGGGCCTCTTTAGAGGATGAAAACAAAAGTGGTCATGCCCTGATCTCCAGTCCCTGTGCTGAAAGATCATGGTTCCCTCTCTTCAGTAAACCCTCAGGGATAAGGGGTCTTCACTTTTGTGTATACCAAACTCTGCAGTCTCCTGCAGTGCATGCCTGCACTGATCCTCCCAGGAGAAGGCGGAGGGTCGCGGCTTTTCTGTCCTTTGCAGGGCCCCCACATGATAGCTGTTGCCTGACCAAGCTGCGGTTTGAGGTTTATGGCAATCCCCCTCCTCTGCTCCCTGACCCTAACAGATTTCCCGGCTCCAGTGCCTGGGAACTCTGCTGGCTCAGGTACCCCTGTTTTTCCTGTGACCCTAGGGATCCTGAGACCACACTGCCCCACCTGGGATTCTGCCCCACCTCGCCACCTGAGCACCTTTCAGGCAGGGACGTCTCTCACTTGGAGCAGATTTCTAAAGGTCTGATTTTGCACTCTGGGGTTATGTCACTTTCCTGTGGACAGCTCACACAGGCTCCCTCTCCCTGCAGATGATCTTCCCATATGTCCCCACAGATTCATTTCTCCGCACCTTCTACTTTGCAAAAAGTGGTCACATTTCTCTTTGTAGAATTCCAGCAATTCTTTCTGTACATCTCAGATTGAATTCATACATGTCCGGAAAGACGTAATAGTTATCTAGCTAAATTACAGGGACCAGATGAATTGAGGTCCCCTGCTGTTCCATCATCTTGCCTCCCTCCATCTATGTATTACTTTTTAAAAAATATTTATTTATTTTAGAGAGTGAGCAGGGGGATGGGCAAAGGGAGGGAGAATCCTGAAGCAGACTCCCTGCTGAGCACAGAGTCCGACACGGGGCTCAATCCCAGGACCCTGAGATCATGATGTGAGCCTAAACCCAAGGTAGCCACTGAATTGACGGAGCCACCCAGGTACACCTCCATTTGGTTGAAATGTTAAACACAGGGGTGCATGGGTGGCTCAGTCAGTTAAGCGGCTACCTTGGGCTCAGGTCATGATCTCAGGGTCCTGAGATCGAGCCCCCCATCAGGGTCCCTGCTCAGTGGGAAGTCTGCTTCTCCCTCTCCCTCTGCTACTTCCCCTGTTTGTGTTCTCTCAGTTATTCTCTCTCTCTCTCAAATAAATAAATAAAACCTTAAAAAATAAATAAATGGTAAACATATATATTAATTCACAAGATAACTGATGAGGGGCAGAGCAGACTCCAGGCCCACAGTGACTTGGCATGGCCTTAGCGTTCCAGGCTCCTTCCCCTACGTCTTGTTGTCCTAAGGCTAGTTCCACTCAGGTTTGACAGAAGACCTTCAGGGATATTTGGACTTCAGCTCCCCGGCTTAGAACACCAAAACTTTGCTTCCTTGTAGCGTAGACCAGGGAGAGTTTAGGCTACCATAGCATTTTCCGGTTGTATAGACCAGAGAGTACAGGCTACTCTAGCATTTTCTAGGTTGTAGCAGTTGTGTTTATTTGTTCCTGGTTTTCCCACTATGACCTGCTTAAGGGATGTGGAAGGACTGGTACCTAATACAGAGCCGGGGGAAATACTTAGGTAGTCATTCGTAAGTTTCACAAAACAATCCTGGATCTCCTTTCCTATGGACACAGAACTTCTGGTTGAGCAGAGTTGTCTGATTGGCTCTGGCCAGTGAGTTTGCTGAGGGAATAGGTGGTGGTAGGTCTTCTAGGTGAGGTATGAGGTGAGGTTATGTGCTTTCTAGGGTCCTGGAAAAAGAGTTAGCCGCATGAGTAAAGAGAGGAAAGAAATGGCCACTGTGCGGAGGTTGAGGGGCCGTGTATGTGAGCACCAAGAGGGATGGCCGAGTCTGTTGACATTGGTAAGGGAGCACCAAACGTGCCTCTGTTGGCCTTTTGAGGTAGATGATTTTCCTCCTCGACCTGGGTCCTGAGAACTGGGCCAGAACCTAATGACCTCTATTTATCTGCCTCCTTTCCTCTGTTCCAGGTTTGCAGTAAGCCTTGGCTACTGGCATGACCCTTACATCCAGCATATTGTAAGAGTGTCTAAGGAGAGGAGGTCCTCCGAAATTAACAGAGGCAAGTGACCCCCTCCCTCCCAACGTCCCCTCATCAGCCCAGAGGCCTGACGTTTTAGGAATTCATGCTTAAAAAGAGAGAGTTCCAGTGTTCACTCTCTCCAGGCATATGAATGTGCTCCTATCCCAACATCCTCATGAACACAGTGTATTATGAACCTTTTCATTGTGGTTAATCTGATATGGGAACATGTTATCTTACAGTAATTTTGTTTTATAATCCTCTGATTTTGGGGGTGAAGTTGAAAATCATTTTTGTATGTTTAAGAGCCATTTATATGATCTTTCACTGTGAATTGTCTGTTCAAGGAAGGAATTACTTTTTTGGCTTTATTAAAGCAGTAATAACACTGTTAGGCTCTGCAAGTCCTTTCTATCAAGACAGAGAAAGGATTTGAGGTGGGAGGGTGACTCAGTCTCAGCCAGACTGAGAAATTAACCAAGTGACCACAGTCCTTGTGTGTGCCAGGAATCCTGGCCCTAAAGATGGAGCCTATGGGTAGATTCTATAAGAAATGCAAAGAACGTTTAACGTGGTGGTCCCTGAGAAAAAGGACGTGGATCTTACTTGGAGCTCAGGATGAACCCAGGCATTAGGAAGATGGGGCCAGGCCTGGCTCAGAGGCCTGAAGCCTCCCTCCTGGGCTCCTGAGGAAGCTTTCTGTACCACTGCTGCAGAGGCAGGGACCCACCTCGGGGCCTTGGGAGCTGGGTGCCCGAGGCAGCATGTCAGCCAGCCTGCCTCTTCCTCTGCCTGGGCTGGCATCTCCAGACTGGGGCCCACTAGGAGAGTGCTTCCCAAACAGCGTGTGGTGAGCATTTTTAAAGTTTTTTCCCAATAATCAGCCTGTTGTGGATGATACTCTATAACATACAATAAAAATGATTTCCTCGAAAAATAAGAAGCCAGAGACACGTAAAATACAAGCTCAAATTGTGTAGTAGCAGAATCAATAGGACTGCAGTAAGTTTCTAAATGCTACTCCAATTTTGTTCTTAAAATAGTTAAGCGCAAGGCTTTAGAACACAGATTTTATCTTCCTTTCCCCTCTTTTATTTCCCATCCCCTTTACTCCAGCTCCCCACTCCGGAGCTAAACAAGTCCGTTTATTGGGCAACGTTTACTCCTGGCTTCCCCTCCCACCGGTGCTCTGTGAGGCCTTTTTATAAACATAGAGGCTCTTACCCACACAGAATGGAGATGAAGGGAACACGGTAAGAAATACTTTTTTTTTTTTTTTGACATTTATCTGCCCCATTTCCTGACCCCAAAATATTATTTTTGTCATGATCTCGCAATTCTGAGTATTAGTCGAGTCCTAAGTAGCTTTACCTAGCTATGAAAAAGCGCGTTTCCAAAAGGAACATTTAGATCTGACATTTTGATGTAAAACACTTGTCTTTCCCATGTAAAATAATGGGACATTTTATTTTAATTTTTAAAGATTTTATTTCTTTATTGGAAAGAGAGACCATGAGCAGGAGGGGCAGAGGCAGAGGGAGAAGCAGGCTCCCAGCTGAGCAGGGAGCCCGATGCAGGGCTTGATCCCAGGACCCTGAGATCCTGACCTGAGCCAAAGGCAGACGCTTAACCAACAGCCACCCGGGTGCCCCAAGGGGCAATTTATTTGTAAGATCGTTCATTCCATTAAATCATTAAATAGATTGTACTTACTTTGCTTGTAGCAGCTTTGAATTAAATTTAAAAAAGGAAGAGAATGTGAAAGTCACTCTTTCTCCCATGAAGTCCACAATAACCTGCTGACCCGGAGGAAGAGCAGAAGTGTCCTGATTTGCTTTTCTCCTGGCGTGTGCTCTGCAGGGATGATATCCCACCTCACTGAGCAATAGCTTGTCTCTGTCTCTCTCTCAGGACATTTCGCTCACGTCCATGGCGTGAGTCCGCTTATAAAGGCATTTCTACGGAAGACAGAATGTCATTGTCAAATTCTAAATCTTGGGACTGGGGTGGATACCACCTCTGGAGATTAAAGGTAAATGAAAATTCTGCCTCTTCTTTCCCAAATTGTTTCACCTGTGAAGGTGCCCGCCTGGTTCAGAAATGTTAAAATATATTCAGAGGGAATGCAGTGACGGTCTGTCTCGCGCCCCCGTCCCCAGATGCTTGCGCCTGCTGCCCCCGTCAGCCACATACTTAGTGTCCCCAGAGCTCTGGTGAAGGATGGGTGCCTTTCATCTCATCCTTTGCTGTTACAAACAGGGCTTAGGATAAAAATCCTAGTAGACATTTCCTCTGCATGGGTGGAAGAACCCTGCCCGTGGAATTATGAGAGCCAGAGCCCCTGCATCTGCCATATTGGCAATAACGAAGATTTTATTGTCATCCTGCTAGTGTCTTTGGTACAGGCTGGAGGTGCACACGGCTGGGTGATTGTGCGATGACACAAAGGCCTTTTGCAGCTATTCCCTGATTTGGTCCCTCACCTGCTCTGTTAGGGAGCAAGAACAGGTGTAACTGCGCTCACTCACAGGAAAGGAGACGAGTCTGGTTAGTGGCAGAAGTGGGACCAAATGGGCTGCAGCTCCTCCAAATCCAGGTTCCTTCCCTGTTCTCTACACAGAGCCTGTGCTTGTTCAGGGGGGTCTCTGCGGTCTGTTGGGCTGTGGTGCGTCTGTACCTCAGTGACCATGGTGTGGTGGAAGGAACGGGAGCAGAAGGCAGTGGCAGAACGTGTGCAGTGTGAGTGGAAGGCATTGGAGAAATGCCTCCTCTCGGCCCGACACCGTTTCGACTTGGTCCCGACATTTGGATTCTCCCCGCTGTCATGTAGGTGGGTTAATAATGAACAAATCTGACATTTTTATTCCTGGGAACAAGGTACATTGAGACTTAGGTACCCCTTCCAAGAAAAAGGTTCTCTCTCAGGAGTGAGGAAGGCGAACAGCACAGGGTCAGTAAGATATTGTGGAGGTGTTTTGTTTTGTTTGATAATTATATTGGTCCAAAGGGTTTTTTTAAATATATATGTTTCTTAAATAATAAAAAATAAACAATGCTTCTTTGCTTCTTGGAGCCTGGGCCTGTCGGGCCAAATTTAGCCCACTCAGCTATCGTCGTAAATAAAGTTTTATTGCAACACAGCCACTCCCATTTAGCTGCATCTTCTCCATGGCTGCTTTACCAGCATGACAGCAGAGTTGAGTAGTTCCAAGAGAGGCTGTCTGGCCTGCAAAGACTAAAATACTTTCTGGCCATTTACAGTAAATTTGCTAATCCCTGTATTGAGAGGTATGTGCTTGTAGAACGGGGCAGGGAAAATTTTGGCTGCCAGTCTCATTGTCTCATGCACCTTCCCCCGGGGATGTTCCCCTAGCTGCACCAGCAGAGGCAGCGGGTCACAGGCTTTTTGCTGCCACCATCGTGGGAGCTCGTTCTGTTTGATCTCAGGGGCCCAAGACTTTGGGCAGTTGAAGGCTCCCCACTTCGGGCAGCGGGCACCAGGAGGGCCCAGGAAAGCCAGTACCATCACAGAAACAGAATAAAGGGGCAGTGAACCCCTTTAAGGGACCTCAGCTGATCGGTGTCTCCCGACTTCTGTTTTCACACAACCCAAGGATCAAGGACGCAGAGGGTGGGTCTCACCTCAGGCAGCCTGTGCTGCGGTTGGCCCTGCGGGATCCTCTTCCAGTCCAAGGGCTGTGCTTCCTCACGGCGGTCCCCAGCTGCCATCCAGGAGCCGGTCCTGTCTTCGGTGTCTTTCTTGCCTCCTGTGACTCGCCAGCTTTCACTGAGTGGCGTGTCAGACAGACTCAGGGAATCCCAGAGTCCAAAGTGGAAACATGTGCTGCAGCCATTTAGCTCCTTTTCGAAAGCCCAGAAAAAAGCTGTCTGTTCCTTAGAGGCTCGAGGTGTGCCTTTTGGTAGCTTTCCCTCCCCAGTGACCCCTTAGTCAGTTCTTCTGAGGGTCAAGTAGCTGATGCATGGGGAGCGCTTTTTTTTTTTTTTAAAGATTTGACTTTTATTGGGGGGGGAGGGGCAGAGGCAGAGGAAGAATCTTAAGCAGACTCCCCTCTAAGCACAGAGCCCGATGCTGCGCTGGATCCCAGGACCCTGAGATCGTGGCCTGAACCGAAATCATCGTTGGCCGCTCACCCGACTGAGCCAGCCAGGCGCCCCAAGGGGAAGCTCTTTATACTAAAGTAAGAAGTCCTACAGAAGATGTGGGAGTGTATGCTGTCCTTCATCTGCTTTTAATTGTTCTCATTGTCTTTGGGAATTTTAGGCTCTCCTTACCCTTTCCTGTCGTGGGAGTAATGTTCTGGAAGGGTGCTGTGGAGTTTCCTAGCAGAAGTTAGTTCTCGTCTGCCCTAAGCCTTTCCTCCCAGTAGCCTCAGCTAGCTCGTCCATCGCCGCGCTCTGCAGACGGGCAGGCATGTGTGGCAGCTCTGAGAGTGAACGGTTGAGATGGGTGAGCCTGTCTTTTCTGATACATCACGAAGCGGTCCTTTACTCTCTCCTCCTGTGTCCCTCTGTCACCCTCCCTCTCCCCCAAACCAGACCCTCTGATTTTTCCACTAGGTTGGGGGTAGCTGGACCTATAGTTCTGACACTTAACCCATAGGGATCACCTCCTACTAGAAAATGCTTGCTTCTGATTTCTGACCCCATCATGCCAACCCCTAAGACAGCGACCCTCCCCCATCCCTGCTTCCCATCGCTCCTGACTGTCTACATAGGTGAGTTAATATACATACTACATACTACCGTCTACATACACGGTGCTCTTCCCTGCGCAGTTGTTCACATCAGAAACAGGGGTATCATCCTGACCCCCGCTTTTCCTTTGGCCCAGCCTGCACCGGCGACACCACCACCGGATTCTGGACACCGGCATCTGTGTTTCTCTTTGTCTTTCCCCTTTGACCAACTGGTTCTGTATTTCTGGAATAGAAGTAAGGTGGACACGAGGGTGTTAAAAGCATGCATGGCGGGGGGGATGCCGAACAGTCAGCAGGTTGTGGAGCGCCTTGTTTCTTGCCAGGCCTCAGGGGTGTGAGGAGCTGTTGCAGGAGACACGCAGTGTGTGGTTGAAACAGGCCAGAAAGGGGTGTCCTTGCAGTTGGTGAGCTGAGGAGAGAATGCGTTCGAGAATCCTCCTCAGGGCTGAGTGAGTGAGTGGACATGACAGAGATGGAGAGAATGTGCTAGGAGCCCAGAGGGTGACCAGGCTGGGGAGGCAGGTGGTGGAGCAGGGCCGTTAGTGTGTCTCTCTATGTGTGTGTGTGTGTGTGTGTCGTTCTCTGTGAGTCTCTGCGTGTGTGTGTCTGTGTCTCTGTGTTTGTGTCTTTGTGTCTCTGCCTCTCTGTGTGTCTGTGTGTAGGGGTCTGTGTGTCTACATGTCTGTATTTTGTATCTCTGTTTCTCTGTGTCTGTCTCTTCTGTCTGTGTGCCGCTGTGTGTGGGTCTTTGCGTCTCTGTGCGTATGACTGTCTTTGTCTAACTCAGTGTGTATGTTTGTGTGTGTGTGTCTCTGTGTGTGGCTTTCACACTCTCTGCTGCAGCCCACAGTAAAAATACATGTACAGCCCAGGCCAGGCCCCACATCTGTGTACCCGTGTCAGTAAATCAAAGGCACACCCTTGGCGCTTACTAGCGCAGGTCCTGCTGTGCGTGTGGCTTGTATATTTATTTCCTCATGAGTCCTCACAACCCCGTGAGGTGCAGTCAATTTCTCTACTGTGCACACGAGGAAAGCTTGGCCCAGGGAGTTTAGTGACTTGCAGCGCCTCACAGCAGACACGTGGTGGATGGGATCTGACCCCCATTCCCTGG